>NC_134486.1:307861847-308161847 GCF_040206685.1 Ascaphus truei | reverse complement strand
ACCCCACTTTACCTCAGTCTGATATCACATCTGCTGCCTTCCTGTACTGTAGGTATGCAGATAGGAGAGAGGTGGCGGTGCACAAGTGAAGAATTCACCAAGGGTTGGTATGCAGAAGTTAAAAAAAAAAATTATTGGCGCATTAGTAGAGGGTAAAAAATAAACACTTGCGCGTTTCGCGCCCAATGGCGCTTTATCAAACATGATAAAGCGCCATCGGGAGCGAAACGCTTAAGAGTGTTCTTTTACCCGCTACTAATGCGCAAATACATTTTTTAACTGCTTTGCATACCAAACCTTGGTGAATTTTTCAGCTGTGCACCACCACCTCTCTCTTCTATCTGCATACCAGCCATCAGCAGCACGCCGACCACGGCTCACTTTGCTAGAGATCCCGCAAGTACCTCTCAAGTTTCCTTTTCACAGTAACTAATCAGCTATTGAATCTAGCGGAGACGGCTTTCTGATATTCTATTGTGACTAAAATAATTTTTACTATACCAGGTCCTTCACTCACGGATGTAGACCTGTGTTTTAATCAGTCACAGCATTTACATGCATTTAAAAAAGGTACCACATGGACTTTTGCTGTCGTGAATTAGAATTCTTTTCCTACTGGGATTTATGCTGTATTCTCTACGTGTGAATCGACATCCAACTGTTATAAAATCTCGTTTTCTGCAACACTTATGCATTTCTTTGCTCCCTGCTATGCATGAGGTTTTTTGATGCACTGCTCCGTTTGGGATCTTCTCAAAAATCTCTGTACTGTAGGTATACTGCCATGAGTGATATGCCCAGAGTGCGCTACTCACCCCAGTTGGCAGAGTAAGTGGTACTGCCGTTATATAAACTGTACTCTTACACATTGCGATACCAAAGCTGAGGAAGTTTATACATATATCACACATTAAATAAGTTAAAGTGACAAAAACCCTCCACCATACAGTGTGCAGTGTGCAGCAAATAAAAATATAATTTGTCAGCACATTCAGGTCTCAGGTCGGTAACCCCACTTTTTCCCCGTTCTCTTAGCGTACAGTGCTTCAACTGCAGCCAGGGATTCTGGGAAATTACATGCAAATAAGCAAACATTAGCAAAAGGTGACAGTGTGCTCATTTGTATGTCATTTCCTAGAATCCCTGGCTACAGTGGAAACACGGTATGCCAAGAGATAATGGGGAAAAGCAGGGTTGCAGACCTGTCTGACGTGAATGTGCTCACAAGTTATATTTTTATTTGCTGTACGTATTTATCAAATGTGTTTGAGCGTGTTTTGATTGTGCCATATAATTACCTGTGTTTAAACTTTCAGCTCTCAATGGTAGACCAGACTGGGCTACTGCTACAAGTTTCAATGCAATGTAGAACTGGCTTCTTCCGAAATAGCCGAGCCTTGTTGCTCCGCACAGTTCCATTATCTGCAAAACAGAGGAAATATTTCTCTTACAATAGAGTCAAAAACCCATCCAGCAAACTTTCATTTGGCAGAGCAAACACACACACACACACACACACACACACACACACACACACACTTTCAGAAATCAATCACAAGTTTACTAAGCAACATTACCCAACTAAGGGCTTTATTTATGAAGGTCCGTTTTGGGGTAATGTACCCAATACAGCGTTAACTGCCATTGAAGCCAATGGCAGTTAATGCGGATCAGGTGCGTTATGCCTTAACAGACCTAAGCAAATCACCCCATAAGAATCAGAAAACATCAAGATATTAACGTAACATGGGCAGACTAGGTGGGCATGGGGTTCTTGTCAGACATCAATCTCTGTTAATATAATACAAAAACTGCACAGTGATGCTGAAAATCGATCGTTAAAAAACAAAAAAACAAACACCACACACAAGAACAAACATTTAAAAAATGTAATATGTTGTGGGTGGCTGATATTTTAAGGCAGGGAAATCAGTAGATGTGTTACACATAGTTTGGGTGTAGTCTTAGGACTATTCTTTATGGGAACCACTCCACCCAAACCAAAATAACTGAACTAGAAAACCTCCCCACACCACCCATTGAAGAGACAATTTTACACAAAGTTGAAGTGGCATTGCGTCACAGAAATGCAGTAATGTATTTAATCTCATGCCCATAGTACCAAGTCTTTATAATGCACTGCTGACCAGTATTAAGGGACAAACTTGAATATGCCGTGTCAATATGATGTTTGTTTTGTTTTATTTATAATTTTAATGATCATACTACTCAGGAAAGTTTATAACACACTGCAGGGAAATATTATATTATAGGTTCTGAATTTGTATTAAAAGAAACTTTTTTTTAAAAATGTGTTTTTTAACCCCCCTCCCCTTTTTAAAAAAAATTAGTTTTCAATAGATACCGAAATATTGCCTGGTTAGTTGCAATGCTACAAAAATTTATTACAATCATTACATTTACGCAAAGCACGGTTTTCAGATCAGAGGCAAAAAACATTCCTGTTCCAATTCAAAATAGAGCATGCCCTGAATTCAGTTAATTTGTTAGTTAAAGCAGCAATACTACACTCACCCCCTTTTTATATGTAAAGAATGTGACAATGTAGAATTCTTCATTCTTACCTAAACTGGCAATCATTTGGTGCTCCTGTTATAAATCTGTAAAACGCCCGATTGTGTGCCTAATGAAATGGCCACCTTATAACTTTGTGCTGCACCTGATATGCAACATTATATTAATAACTTTAACAGCTTTCAGAGCAACAGACAGTGTGCTTGGAACACAGCAACAGATCTGTTTGTGATACTTTGTTGCCAAATGGCTTAGCTCAAAAAGGTGTGTGTCAGGGCCTGTTTCAAAAGAGGAAGTGGATATGACTTTCTAAATTATTGCTGTAGCAACCAAAAGATTGGTACATAAATAAAAAAAATGGCTTTAGAATTAAAACAAATGCAGACAGTATCTAATACTACATAACTGATTTATTTTAAAAACATAAGATTTTTCATGTTTTGCTGTTTTTAGAAAAGTAGCATTTTGTAAATAGACAGCCACAGAAGTAACCAGGCAAGTTTCCCCACATTACCCGACTTCAGCGTCGCTTTCCAAAGACACCACCCAAAGAGTCCAGCTCATCTAATCCTTCCCTGTGAGTAACACCAACTATATCCAGCATGGGACAAACAGGTTTATGTCTTCTGTAAAAACTAAGTGTTCAGAAACCATTCCAATATTACATAACCTGCAACATCAGTATTTCTATGGGAGCAAACAGTAGCTATGATAATAAGTGGCAGCACAGAAAGAGGGAGGCTTATTAAAGCAGCAGTCCAAGCGGCCGTATTTTTATGAAAAAAAATTCCCCTTTAATATGTGCATCAATACAATCCACACAATAAGCAATTAGCTAAGTTACCGATTGATCTGTTCTCCTGTGATCGATCAGGTTTTTTTTGTAAATAAGTATTCTCTCATAGTACAGAACTGATATATATTATAAAAACAAACAAAAAATAAATAAAACCACGTAGGATATTGCTTGGTCTGCAGCTTTAAAAGGTTTCACTTGCAAAATAAGGATATTGTAAAGATGTCATCTATGTTCACATCTATATGTACATTTTAAAGCGGTAGTCCAAGCAATATCCTATGTGTTTTTCTTTTAAAAAAAAATCAGTTCTGTACTATGAGAAAATACTTGTAGTAGCATTTAAAAAAAAAAAAAATCTGAAAGACATGGTTTCATGTATTATAATGTAACAGGCATTTTTTGTTTCTATAGCAACCATTTACAAAGCCACATCCCCTTCCTCTTCTAAAACAGGCTGTGGCACACATTTTTTAGCCCTGACCCCTCTCTAGCAGTGCACCAATTGTATCTAAGGCTGCGGCCCTGGTGTCGGTGCGTGTAGCCAAGATCCCCAGTCTGCACTGAGCTGCAGGGGGAAAGACGGGGTGGGAGTGACGGGAGCGCAGGCCTGACTTCACCCAGCAGGTTCGCCCTCATTGGCTGAACCGCCAGGGGGCGTAGCCAGCGCACGCACCGTTGCCAGTTCTGAAGAGAGTTTCTGTCTTCAGAAAAATCTGGCGGCACAGCAGCCAAGGTAGGTAGCGGGCACGGCCTCATTGAGGGACAGTTCTTGTCCCTGCAGGGCAAGCCATAGCGCGCTGCAGCAGGGACCTAGCCTTATGACTGCCTGGTCACCTGATCTTCCCCACAGAACTTTGCCTTTTTGGTCCTGATCTGCTGCACTGACAGCCATTTAGTGAAACCCCGAGCAAATCTTCGGCCATCGATCACAAGAGAATGCATCGATCTGCAACTTAGCTAATTGCTTATCATTGTGTGTATTGTACTGAAGCACATATTAAAGGGGGGGGGGGGGGAGGGGGAGAGGAGGAGAAGAACGGCAGCTCGGACTGCTGCTTTAAGTTGCTCTTTCAACTTGTCATTGTGCTCCTTTTCCAAGTAGCCTTCAGACGTGTGAGAGATTATTGTTCTTCGTACATCTACGTCCACTCAGTGAATGACCCCTTTAGTGGGAAAAGAGACATGCTTTGTCACATTAGTCTGCCAGTTTGCTAATACAACCCCTGCCGGATGAGCATGCTGTAGCAATAGCTGAAATTGAGCTGGACATGGCAGGAGACGGAAGAGGAACAACCCTCATACGATCAACATAGCAGAATTGGCTTCACTGTGTGGTCCTTGCCCAAAGCAGTTCTCACAAGGAAAGTTTTTTACACGGTACATGAAGTTTTAATATTTCTACCCAGACATGGCTGTGTAATGCAGCAGGCATAAGCTTATTAGATAGAGTACATGTTGAAATGGACAAGTAAAAAGTTACACACCAAATACTCATTTGCATATCATTACCCAGAATCCCTGGCTGCAGTGGAAGCATTGGTTGCCAAGAGATAATGGGGGAAAAACAGAGTTTCAGACATGCAAATGTGACCTCTTAATTTGTTGCACAATATTTCTACCCAAAGACCTCATTACAAGATGTCTAAACTCTTGATATCATGTTGGCCAAGAACCACCAATTCTGATAACCAACTTATAGAACCAAAGAAGTCTGCTCAGTAACACAAACACACTGGTTGCATCCCTATGTGCAGTAAAGTAGGTACACATTTTAACAAGCCAATACAAATAAAACCTTTGAACTTAAGGTACCCCTTTCTGTTTAATAGTTTAGCAATATATCAGAAGCAAAACTACAAACCACCACAACTGGTAGATGTAAGGAAAGATATGTGACAATGCTGTGAATTGAGCCTTTCCATTTCAAAACCACCTCCATGAAGAATCATTGTAATTTGTAAATGAAAGCCTACAATGCAATCTACACAGTCAAGAAGAATGTCTAACTTACAGACGGAACATTTTACATTATATTGGTTAGCAATATTGTAAATATTCACTTAGGTGGCTCTAGGTAACAGAACAAGGCAGCCATGTGACTGTTGCTTACTCTTGCAAACAAACAGATGTGCTAGCTAATCTGGAATCACTATTACAGAACTCCCTTCTGTGTCCAATGTGATTTAGCCTTTGCGATTTGCTCTGTCTGTGTCAAAAGTAGACAACCAGAAGTGTCAGATGAAACAGGCAAGAGACTCAGAGATGAATGGCAATTAGCCACTAACTAGAGCAGTTGAAACCAAAGCAAAAGTGAGAAAATACTTGTTCATTAAAAAGGTAGTCACTTTATGGAAAAACCTTCCAGTGGAGGGAAGGGGGTAAATTATACAACCGAAAAAAAAACATTAAAACGTAAATAGAAAGTGCTTTGGAGAGATGTACTGGAGCAGGAGAAAAGTCTAGTTTTCAAACTGCAGACTAGGGTTTCACAAAAACAACGTTTATCATGAAATTAATATTAATAATTGTATCCTGATATTAGGTTATCACTAAAATATATGTATTCAATAGAAAACATAACTAAGCACAACAAAAACTACAGAAGACATCGATAACATTTCCTCAACAACAAAAATCAATGTAAAATAAAAATTATATTTAGTTTTAACATTAAATATGGTTTGAACACATCTGGGATAATGTTGAAATTGGCAACTCTACCGAACGGTATTTTATGTTAAACTATGTAAACAGCTATCCTTAAAACATCAATGTCACCCATGGTGGGCTTATATTAACGCTTTAGTAAAATCCAATGCCAACTTATTCTCCATCATCATATCAGTATATTGCCCAACCCTATTGCAGATATGCAATATACACAGTACAAACAGATTTTATAAATCACTAAAACAGGCAGGCAGGCGCACACACACACACTTATTTTATCTTTACTATTAAATGCACCAATGTAATTGGCTTACATAGAAGGATGCGATTAGCCTTAAAGTAAACGTTTTTACATTTGATATATCCTATAGAAAAATAAATGTGCTTTCTTTATAATCCAATTCAAGTCTACCAGCAACTTATGTTTATCCGTTTCACTAAAGACAGCATCATAATTACTTTACAGTACAAACAGAACAAAATAAAACAACTATTTACCTGTACATTTAAGAACCAACAGTCTCATCACCAAGAGAGAAAAAGATTTTACAGCCAGCCATACCATCATGGAAATGTTCAAAGTTGAAAAATAATATTTATTAAATACATACAACTTTCTTCTGTTTAAAAAGCTACCACTTGTGTGGTACTGCTATTAGTTAACTATGGTCCTATGGAGGACCTCCACTCCCCTTGCAGGATCTTGGAACAAGTCCCTTCTCCTAGAGCAGAGGTAGCAACATGATACACACACACACACACACACACACACACACACACACAGCCCAGGCAGAAGGGACGTTGCAGCCGTGGGTTCTCCTTGCTCCGATCCGCTGCATTATGCCGACGTGCTACTTAACACTGTCCCTGTTCATACAAAGAACTAATCTTAGAACAGGAGAGGGGCACAGTCATTGCGTTCATCAGTGCACCGTCACCAAGCAGCTGAGCGAAAAGGGCTAATCCCAGACTAGCAACATCTCTGCTACCTCTGCATTGGGGAGAGAGGACTGCTGGGTCAGGCAGAGGTTGGGAACTGCACGTGAAGCCCTCGGGTCACCTGTTGCCCACCAATGTCCTAAAGCAGGTGGTGCACAAGATTTTCCAGGGGGTGGGGGCGTGCAGTGGTTGCGGAGGCCCTGCGCTCTTCCCCAAGCCACTTAAATTAAATGCCGGGGAATCGAGTGAGGCCTCTCCAACTTCTCTAACCTTGTCTTCAGCGCCGCGTCGCTAATGCAGCATGGTGGCAAATGCCGCTGTGGGGGTCACGAGACACCGCTGCGTCATTTGACGCCGGAGACAAGGTAAGGAGGGGGTAGACCAGGCAGGGGAAAAAAAAGTTTGTTACACACCCCTGCCCTAAAGAACAATCAAAAACAGGAAAACCCCTACTACCAGTTAAGTCAATTTTAGATTAGGAATAGCATGTTAATCAGGGCACACGAGTCCTTCATAAAGTCTACTGCATCTTGACAGTTGCAGATCAAAATTGATCAAATCTGCACAAACTTCCAGTACAATAATATCTGCCCTGTATAAGTCTGATCAGCCACGTGCACAGTTAACCAGTTGAGTTTATGTTACCCATTTCCCCCTCCCACATGGCAGTAGTTGGATGCTCCATTCAGCTAGCTCCACTGGTTGTCTGCAGTCTGCACGCTCCCCACTATTTCTTGGTCTCTCAAGTTGGAAGTTCCCTAGTAAGAGATGGTAACCATTTAGGAGTGCAGTTTGCTTTTTATAAACTCTGCTTATCAAAAAATAATAAATATTTTTAAAAAGTTGCATTTTCTCTGTGTAAATATATATATATATATATATATATATATATATATATATATATATATATATATATATATATACACACACACACACCATAACCTTAATAGTAGTGGTGATTACCTAGTCTAGTCTCAAACCTGCTTTGCCATTAAGACCAACCTCACGCTTATGATACCCATCAAGGTTGAAACATGTCTGTGAGTGGGTTTCATGGCTTTGCATCTCATCACAGCCTCTGTCTAAAAGCTGTGTTTATAACAGCATGCATTGGCTTGAGGATTGGCTTGTGTAATACGAGCTTGAGACAAAAGGTGGCACTGAGTGCTCATTTGCATGTCATTTCCCAGAATCCCTTGCTGCAGTGGAAGCGCTGTATGCTGGATGACAATGGGGAAAGACAGGGTTGCAGACCTGTCTAAGACATGCAAATGAACATACAGTAATATTTACAGTTGCTTTATGATTTACTGTGGAGGGTTTTTGTCACTTTTTTTTACCCACCATAACCTTAATAGTAGTGGTGAGATAGAGATATATATAGATATATAGATATTAGAAAAATGTTCTTAATTTTCAGACTTTCCCTGATTGATTTTTACAAATAACACGGAATCTCTCAAATATGAACGAACATCCAGCAACGCACATTGGAGTAAAAGCACTTTGCCACATAGCCCCCCACTTTGCCATTTTTACTGGGCGCTTCTTAATCCTTTCACTCTCCTTAACCTGCCCCATGCATGCCTGCTATGCAAGCTGTTTTTTAGGGGCTGATTGGAACCAAAGTGCGGTACTTATCTGGTGTTTTAAAATAGTAAGAGATTTTTTGAAGAATCTGTTTAATAAAAAAATAAATATTTCAATACCTCACAGGTCTCTTCAAATATACAGTCAGCACAGCTCTGTACGCTATAAATCATATCTTATTAGTCCACTATAAAGTGTCACAAACTGCAACAAATCTTCAGGTATTCAGTTCAGGACCAATACAGCTACTAGATACAGTACTTTGAACTACTCTTAATATTAAAGATGTTATTTTGCCAGGTTCCAAAGCCGAGTACTTGAGCAGAATTGTGCAACTTCACCTGCAACACTCTCCACATACAAAGCATGGGAAAGTGACAAAATATACACTGGGAAAGTTCAAGCCCCAGTCCAATTTTCAGGTGCACCGACGAGTATTCTAAAACTTGCCTCGGAAAATCTGGGGCTATCACCAACAAGACCCAGGTACATGCTGCAAACATTTCAGTGACATTTCTGCAGAGACTAATGGCCCATCAGATTAACACAGCAGGGGTCCATTAACACTGCCAGTTTCCCCGCTGTTAATCCGATGGGCCATTAGTCTGTCTGCAGAAATGTTGCAGCATGTACCCAGGTCTTGTTGGCGATTGCCTCAGATATGAGTGCAATAAAGTAACACTTTCTACCATTTTGAGTTACATTTGAAAATGTATTTTTGCAATGTTGGCCCCACAACAAATATTAAAACAATGTTTCAAACCAAGGTGCTAGGAAACCCAGCTGTGCCGTGACCCTCAGTCAGAGGGGGAAACACTCGGCTGGCTGTTATGCGGGCACCTCTCGCGCTGCCTGGAGATGTAGAGGCTGCGATTCACCTCTCCTCTCTATGCCCCTCACAGAGGAGAGAGAGAAGCCTCTATCTCCAGGCAGCGCAGGACGCACCCACTGAGTAGCTGACATGTTTCAGTTGTGGGAGAAGGTTGGAGGAAATAGGGAATGAGTGAGAGAAGCTGGTGCTTTTTGTAAGGTGGGAGAAGGTATACGGTGTGTAACAGACCATGAGAAGAACATGGTTATGATTAAGAAAGACTGAGTGCTGTGTGAGGTGGAGAAAATGTGAAATGTGTGTTGAGTAAAAGGGCGAGTAGGATGTGTGAGGATGAATGTGGAGGGTGTGCGAGTATTGTGTAAGGAGAGAGACACAGAGAGATGAGGTCTGAAGAGCAGGAGTGCCCCAAAATGTATAAATCCTTCAGGGGTGCCCCTCATCAGAAAAAGGTTGAGAAGCTCTGCATCAGGAACTACAAGACATTTGTGCTTTAGGTTCTGGGTAATGTTTCACACCTGTTGGCCAGCAGCACAATAACGTTTTTGTGAAGCTTGTCATTTGTGAGAAGTCTCCACTTCAATGCAGACATATGGCTTATCAAAAAGGGATGGGGGCCATATTTGGTTACTTGATGCTAACCGAGTTAAAAAGGTCTTTAAACATTTTTTTTTTGTTTAACTGGATTAGCAGCGTGAATCTAGTACAAGAACAATATATGCATTATGAAATACACATCCACGTGCTAGCGAAACAAATAAAATAGCAGGTAATGTTATGCTTTGAAGTCCCTAAATGTTAATCTGTCCACAAAACAGAAGGCTGTAAAATATAAAACAATGCCTTCTCTTGTGGCGGGGAGACTCAAATTGTGGAGTTAAGATGTAGTATGTGGTGTTGTGGTGGCATGCAGCAGGATGAAACCACAGAAGAAAACATTCAGGGTTGGAGAAAAACAACATTAAGAAATAGATTTTGAAAATAAGTTTGCGTAAACTGAAAACAAGAATTAAATAACTAGCAATCCATCCCAGGAAGCAAGATAACCACTCAACAATCTCCCAACAGGTTGTCTGGCCTGAGGCTCTTTACCCAACATACACCTGTCATTAACGAGCCCTTGTTTTCTTCAATGTAACACCAGTACTCAAAACTTTATACATCGGTATGGTTCATCTTACATCGCTCTAACGTGACACACAAATGTATCCAGCGTTATTGCCCTCATTAGCGCAATGTTATATATATATATATATATATATAAAAAAGGGAAGATATTAAATGACACCTGTCGGCGTGTCAGCATGTTTCAGTGATGCGGCGTTAAAGGCCTTGCCAGCTTTCATGCAGAGCGTTGCATTAACGGGTGCAATAACGCTGGCTAAATCTACAGGTGTCTCCCACAAGGTCTCACACTAAGGCCTGGGACATGGTAAAGCAGACCCCGCTGAGCAGATGCACTTACCCCCTGCATCTGCAATCAGCGCGGCTTTAGGAGCCGCTTCCGCATGCGTGCGGAGACTCAGAAAATTTCAGGAGACAGGCAGTTTTAACTTTATGCGCTAAGGGGAGCGGAGGAGCGGTTGTGTAACCGCAAACATCCAATGGGAGCGAGTGTGGTTAGTGGTATTTTTAATTTGATGTGAGCGATTTTTCACTTACACCCACTTTGATGCTTTTTAAGGATGAGATAAAACTTGTACAAGTATATTCGTTATCACAAGAAACCAAGGGACACAATTAGCCTGGCATCAGGGAGCCAAACTGCACTTCCTACACAACCAAACCACATCAAATCTTAAGATTGTAAGCTCTTCGGGGCAGGGATTTTCTTTCCCATTGTCTGATTTTTGCTGCACTTATTGTATTTTTAAAAATTCCCTGTACTGTATTCTTTGTGAAGCGCGGAGTACACTTTTGGCGCTATATAAAATAAAGACATACAATACAATTCCACTGCTTCATCAATACCTGGATTCACAGGTTATAAAAACAAGCCCTTACAACAACAAAAACTGTTTTGGAATATGAACAAGGTAACCCCACAAGTTACCACAAAACACTTGTTATAGGCGATATTAAAAGAGGTCACTACTATACTTACAGCAGCAAGTTAATTATTCAGGTCTCTAATCCTACTTCTTTCACACATGTTACCCTGCACAGCATATAAACCCCAACATGCATTCCTCAGCGTCCCATACATGTGCCCAATCCGCCCTGGCAGCCACATCACTGCAGCCTTTACCAGCAGTGACTCTGTCCCAACTAGTCACAGGGGCGATGTTAATGTCAGCCCGCCCTGGTGGGGGACACCGCTGGCAGTGGTTACCCCTGTACCTCTTTTTTGAGGGGGGGGGGGGGAGAAGAAAGAAATCCCCAGATTATTTCATGTACCACCAGCGTCACAGCAACGAGAATAACCGCCGCTTCAGCGCAGCCCCTCCTCCGCCCTGTGCGTTACCTGCAGGGACACCTCGCTGGGGAGCTGCGCCGCCCGGAACAGCTCCAGCACCCGCCCGTTGGAGGCCACCTTCTTGGTGCTCTCGGTGTCGCAGTAGGCGAAGAGGTCGGAATAATATTTCTGCTCCGCGTCGCTCAGCGAGAGCCCCTCCATGCTGCACAGCCGCGGGCCCCCCAACCTTTCCGAGCCCCCACAGTCCCCTACAAGGTGGGGGTCTCCGTGTCCCTGCTGGTCAGCTCCCCCATGTAACGCCGCACGCGGGGGGGTCGCTGCGACCTCAGGACGAGGCGAGCAGCGGGGAAACTCCTGCGCGTTCACCAGGGTCCTAACGGGAGAGACGGGCACGCGATGTGGGGCAGGGGCACGCTCATGTGCCAACAGGCAGCGATACTGCTGGAGTGACAGGGGGGGGGTCTCTTCTGCACCGGGTGCCCCTCACAAGGCACCCCGGGCTGAGCTGGAGAGTAATTACACCGCTCTCCTCTCGCAGCAGGGGCGGTGGGAAGTTTCACAGCAGCAGCAGGTGGAGAATGAAGTGGGGAGTTGCTAGTGACGCCCCGGATGATGATAATAATAACTTATCACACATGGGCTCTGCCAGTAGAGCTCGTTACACCCCCCTGCCCCCTCCCTCCGCAGATGGTATAAGCCCAGCGTGCGCGTGCGGTGCTGTCCTCCCCCAGGTGTACAGCACACGGCGGGAAGGGGCGGGGCCGTGCGTTACAGGCGGCGCGAGCCGCTGTCCACAAGGTTCCAGTGGGAGCCACTTGGTCTCGCGGCGACTCGGGCGGTTCTGCAGCCTCGCGCTCCTCCAGTGAGACGTTGAGCGGCGGGAGCCTCGGGGGGGCGGCGGCTCCTTGATTGCAACTCTACTGCTTCTCCGCCTCCTGATCCCGCAGTACAGCCATATTACTGCTGCCGCTGCGCCCCGGGGGTGACGTCGTCGCATACACAAGTCCGAATAGACGTGACGGGACCCGGATGTTAGAGCGAGCACCCTTCAAGTGCCAAACAAGGGGCTGAGCTGAAGAAGAGGGACAGCGACCCCTGGAGGGCAGGAGGGCGGGAGCGCGCACGGTAGCTCGGTCGCTGTCCCAGGCGCGCGGGTCACGTCTCACTGATCTCCAAGAAGCCACATTGATTTGGATTTAGCTTTGCTGGTGTTTAGCAGCACAGATATTGCAGGCTTACATGAAATCTCACAAATTAAAGTCAGGACTTTCCCTACAATAATTGCCTCGGGTGCAGATCTCCCTGATTTAGGTGTATAGAAGCTGATCTATTCATTGGTGTCTCCAGGAGGAAAACCTGAGGCAATACTGGTTAAAAAAATACTACAGGCTCGAGATTAAGGGCTGGGACCCCCGGCGGCGCGGGCGGCCGCGTGAGCACTACTCGCCATTGCCTTGTAGCCTCACGATCCGGTCCCAGTCCCTCCTCACTGCCAACTGACTACGTACTGTGACACGTCAGGCAGCAGGGGATACAAGAGAATTGTGTTCCCGTGCGGCGACGCGTCACGTGGTCTCGCAGTGAGCCAATGAGGAGGGGAGCTGGAGGGAAGTCTGTGTATCTCTGCAGCCGTGAAGCGCCCACCCGCCTCTTGTGCCCGTTTCGCAGGCTGACCCTGCTCCGGGAGGGGGATTTCTGGGAGTGTGAGGGCTACGGGGCTCCAAGAGTGTGAGGGCTATGGTCACTGCCAGAAGCAGTGTCAGGGAAATAAATAAATATATATATATATATAATATCTGCTGCTTTTGCTGGGTGTTGCAAATAGCGTGTGTTTTGGCCCGCTCCTGTCATGGCCCCGCCCCCCTGCCACATTTTGAACACTCCCCGCCTCCCCTCCCTCCGGTGTCGGTTTCACTGGAAAGGTTTGCGGCCAGCTCCTGCTGAGTTCATCTTCTTCCCGGGGAGGAGAGGCAGGGGCAGCAGCATATTTGGTGGTTGTGGGGGGGGGGGGGGGGGGGGAAAGACAGACAAGCAACACGGCAGAGGGGTTTCCATGTGTGCCTGTGTGTAATGGCCCCGCCCCCCACATCATGACACCCCGCCCACCCGACACGTTTTGGTCAACGCCCCCCGCTCCTAAAAAAGTTTCCTACAGACCGCATATCGCGGTCTGTGTCTGTCAGCGCCCCGCCTGTCTGCAGTGCGGGGCCTTAGCCTAAGAGAGCGGGGCCTTAGCCTAAGGCATCGTTCAGGGTGCCAGAGGCAGGAGTTGGAGGGCGGGCGTTCGCGAGGGCGGGCGGCGGTCTGCTGGGCGATGTGTGTTCATCCTCCCCAGCAGACTTTTTCAGGAGTTGAGGGGGCGGGACTACAGACCTCAGCTTAGGGATCGAAGTTGCAGTCTTGAAATCATTCTTAAGAATGATTTCATTGGCTGCTGAGGTCCCAGTGACGCTGCTGCAGCTTCAAAAAACGACTTGGGTTGTTTATTGAAACGGTAGCCATCGTCAACTCCGTACTTCGGAGACAGGGCAGCTGCTACCCTGACAACCAATATTCAATTTGAATACATTGCGTCCCACGGCAGCTCGCACGTAAGCATGCCCTCCCTCCGAAGCCAGCACCCTGAACGAGGCCTTATATAAAACAATATCAACTGCTTTATTTGATGAAAGAAAGAAAACGACTGAAAGCAATGTCATTAATTTCTTGATAATTATGGTGCTGTTTATTTTGTGACTTTTTTTCTACATACTTTAAAATAGTCTATAGTTTCTCCCATTTTTTTCTGTGAGGTTCCCTACTTATTACATACCAGTCACAGTAAAGTTTAATATATCAACACGTAGATTGTTAGCTCTTTGGGCAGGGACTCCCTTTCCTATTGTTACTGGCATGTCTGAAGCGCTTATTCCCACTGTGTGTTATATTATTATGTCACTTGTATTACTGCTTTGAAACGCTGTATACATGGATGGTGCTGAGAGTTGCCAGATTTCCAGTATTGAACCGGACAGTCCTGTATTTGGACACTGTCCAGTAAAAAATTAGAGGTAATACTGGACATGTATGTGTCTGGTATTACTCTGGACATAGTGACCTGACCGCTTGGGGGGGCATATTGTCTCCGGTGTTGAAAATCTGATGTCCAACTCAAGTGTCTATCTTGACAAATTCCTTTGACCTTTTGTTGAATCTCTACCTTTGCACTTACGAGATACAAAAGACATTCTGCTCAAACTTGAGGATGTGATGGTAGATGACAATACACTATTGGTGAGCTTGGACGTTGAAGGACTCTATACCAGTATTCCTCATTGTACTGGTATGGAGGCTATCTCACATTTCCTCAAGTCATGAGGTACACACGCCATACTACATAATCAATTCATTCTCAGGCTCCTTGACTTTACATTGACCAAAAATTACTTCCTCTTTGATAATAAACATTATCATCAGATCCAGGGCACCACCATGGTGACCACTTGCGCTCCCACCTATGCCAATCTATACCTAGGCTGGTGGGAGGAAACGGTGGTCTTCGGCGATGCCCTGGATCAATACACGGACATGATAGATCTATGGGTCCGATACATAGATGATATCATGATATTGTGGAAGGGGAATGCTAGCGAGCTACAGGATTTTGTGAGCATCCTGAATGTTAATACATATAACTTGAAACTTACCCTTCAAATTGAATCTGAAAAGCTGAATTTTTGTGATTTAACAATCGGTAAAAGAAGCGATGGATACCTCGAAACATCTATCTATAGGAAACCAACCTCAACAAACAATCTACTTAGAGTGGACAGTCACCATCCCAGTCATTTGATTAGGAACATCCCAACTCTGCAATTCTGATGTCTAAGGCGCAACTGTTCAACAGTTAAAGAATATAATTCCCAGGCCGGAGAGATGAACCAATGGTTTCTTGATAGAGGACACAGTAAAAGCTCGATAGACAAGGCATAATAGGGCAGTAAACACAACAAGATCTAGCCTCCTGACTACAAATAGAAAGTTAGCCAACTATGATCAGGAAATAAGATTTGTTGGAATATAGAATAGCCAATGGGGCGATGTCTGTAGGATTCTCAGCAAACACTGGCATCTTTTGACTGAAGATGACAACCTCTTTCAAGTCTTAAAATCAGTTCCAAGCATGACTATTCAAAGAATATCAAAGACATGATAGTACACAGTCACTACCAGGGGATACGCAAAAGGACATGGCTTGGAAATAAACCGACGGGGTCTTACCCGTGTGGGAGATGCAAAATCTGTGCTCACATTAGCCCAGCAAAGTCCTTTAGGAACTCGAAACATACGAAAACGTTCCAAATAAAGGATTTTGTGATTGTAAAACAAAAGGGGTCATCTATGTGGTAAGCTGCGACTGGAAAGCTCTATGTAGGTAAAACTCACAAGGCTTTTAAGGTCAGATTGCTTGAGCATATTGGGTCAGTAAGAAATGCCCTAGACACTCCTTGTCACGCTGCGCTCACCACAAACAGGACGGAAGACCGCGGGGCTGAGGTGGGGTTGTATAGGCACCGACCCACAACCACGCAGTCCTGTCCGGAATGCGTAGTCCTAGTCGTACCGCGTCGTAGGGTTGGAGAGGTCAGGGTAGTCAGGGTACTTGCCGTGTTCCAGGGTTGGAGAGTCCGGGTAGGTAGAGTTTCGTAGCCAAGGTCCGGTGTAATAGAAGGTAGAGTAGTCGAATAACGAAGCCGGGGTCAAAGCGCTGGAGAGTGTAGAAATCCAAGTAACAGGCAGGGTCAAACAGGACAGACAAAAGTTCAAGACAAGACTCGACAGCAGCGGTGAGCACAATGCATAAACAGGAGTTTATGCTCAGCAATCAAGGACAGGCAGAAGCAGGTATATATGTGGGAAGGGTCCAATTACCTTGCAGGGGTGTGTACTGGTCCACCAATGGTGTCAGAGAGACACTGATCAAAAACAGCTTGCAATTAGGCTTTCCTGATGTTAGGTCTGGTTGCCGGGCAACCCGCGCGCGTGCGCGATGCGCGTCGCGACGTGATGACGTCATGCGGTTTACTCAGCAAGTCTCCGCCTGTGGGAGGCTCCAGTAGCTCCCTCACGTTCTCCTGCTTCCTGGTTGCCGAGCAACCCGTGCGCGTGCGCGATGCGTCACGCGGAGCTCCGCCATCACGCCGCTGCGCCTGCACTGCCCTGGCAGTGCGTGGGCGCATGACTCTGCCCCGTGGTGCTTCCCTGAGTCGGTCTCCGCGCGGATCAGAGGCAAGTGTGACAGTATCCCCCCCTTGAGGGGAGACCTCCGGGCGAACCAGAGATGGTTTCTCAGGATGCCTACGGTGGAAGGCAGAGATGAGGTGGTTGGCATGTACCTGATGATGAGGAATCCACTCTCTCTCCTCTGGGCCATAGCCTCTCCAGTGTACAAGATATTGTAATCCTCCTCTGGATATTCTGGAGTTGAGAATGGTCTGAACCTCGTATTCTTGTTGGCCCTCTACCAGTATGGTTTGCGGAGGTTTAGATTGTCCTTTGGAGGATGAGTCTTGATGATAAGTTTTGAGAAGGGATGAGTGAAATACAGAAGGAATCCTCATATTCTTTGGCAGTTCAAGCCGATAGGCTACTGGGTTGATCCTTTTGGTGATGCGGAAAGGGCCGATAAAACGTGGTGCCAGTTTGGGTGAAGCTACCTTTAGCCGAATGTTTTTGGTAGATAACCAAACCCTTTGTCCTACAGAGTACCCTGGGACCTCTCTTCGGTGACGATCCGCTTGTCTCTTGTGTAAAATACCAGCGTGCTGTAGATTCCGATGGATCTTCTGCCATAGGTCTTGTAAGTGGCGAATCCTGTCCTCTGCGGCCGGGACTCCAGACTTGGAGATGAGGGAAGGAAGTGCCGACGGATGGAAGCCATAGTTGACCATAAATGGTGACTGTCGGGATGATTCGTTCTGTAGATTATTGTGGGAGAATTCTGCCCATGGGAGAAGTTCCGCCCAGTCGTCCTGAGTGTCAGCGATAAAGCACCTCAAAAACTGTTCCAGAGACTGATTGGTGCGTTCCGTCTGTCCATTGGTCTGGGGGTGATATCCTGATGAAAAGTGTAGGGTAACGTCCAGATTCTTACAAAACGCCCTCCAGAACCGGGAGATGAACTGGGATCCTCTATCGGACACTATGACCTGAGGGGACCCATGTAACCTGAAGATCTCCCTGATGAAAACTTCGGATAACATTGGTGCAGTGGGTAAACCCTTCATAGGGATGAAGTGTGCCTGTTTGGAAAATCTGTCCACCACCACAAGTATTGTGTCCATGCCTCTAGATTTGGGCAACTCAACGATGAAGTCCATCGATATATGTGTCCATGGACGTACTGGGATGGGTAGTGGTTGAAGGAGACCTGCTGGTCTGTTGTGTGGCGTCTTGCTTCGAGCACAAGTAGCGCACGTGGCTACGAAGGCTTGTATGTCTCTCCGCATGTAGGGCCACCAGAATGTGCGTTCGATGAACTCAGTAGTTCTTTTGGTGCCAGGATGGCCTGCAGTCTTGGATGAATGTCCCCACTCCATGACTCTCCTCTGGAATTTACGGGGAGTGAACAACCGGTCCTCCGGAACGTTGAGTCCTGCCGGGATGTTGTTCTGAGCCTTAGTAATGTCCGTTAAGGCACTAAAAGTATTTGCAGCCAAAATACAAGTGGAAGGGAGAATGGTCTCCTGTTGATCCACCTTGTTATCCTCTACCAGGAACTGTCGTGACAAGGCGTCGGCTTTAATGTTTTTTGAACCAGGGATGTAGGAAATGAGGAAGTTAAAGCGAGTAAAGAATAAGGACCATCTTGCCTGGCGAGATCCTAGTCGCCGTGCTCCCTCAATGTACAGAAGATTCTTATGGTCCGTAAGTATCGTGACTGGCGACTCTGTGCCTTCCAGTAAGTGCCTCCACTCTTCCAAAGCCAGCTTGATAGCGAGGAGCTCCCGGTTACCTACATCGTAATTCCTTTGGGCGGAGGAAAACTTCTTTGAAAAATATGCACAAGGATGAAGTGGAGCTTGAGGATTCTTTCTCTGTGAAAGTATAGCACCTGCTCCTACATCGGAGGCGTCGACCTCCAAAAAAAAAGGTAATGAAGGATCTGGATGGGTTAAGATGGGTGCTGAGGCGAATGCCGTCTTTATTCTCTCGAAAGCCTGGAGGGCCTTCTCAGTCCACTTTGTAGGATCAGCTCCCTTTTGTGTGAGTGCCGTGATGGGTGCTACTACCGATGAGAATCCCTGAATGAACCTCCGGTAGTAGTTAGCGAAACCGAGGAACCTTTGGATGGCCTTGAGGGAGAGGGGACAGGGCCATTCGAGTACCGCCTTGACCTTGGTAGGATCCATAGCAAGACCGGTATCCGATATGATGTAGCCGAGAAAAGAGGTGGATGTTTGATGGAAATGGCATTTCTCGAGCTTGGCATACAAATGGTTCTCTCTTAAACGCTGCAGGACTTGTTTGGCATGCATCATATGTTCTGGCATGGATCTGGAAAAAATTAATATATCGTCCAGGTATACTATAACATGGTGGTCCAGAAGGTCTCTGAAAATGTCGTTGACAAAGTCTTGGAAGACCGCAGGAGCATTACACAATCCAAATGGCATGACCAGGTACTCGTAATGCCCGTCGCGAGTATTGAATGCTGTCTTCCATTCATCTCCTTCTCTGATTCTAACCAGATTATAGGCTCCTCTGAGGTCCAGTTTGGTGAAGATCCTGGCTCCCTGGAGTTTGTCGAATAATTCGGCTATCAACGGAAGGGGGTAGCGGTTTTTTATGGTGAGTTTGTTGAGGCCCCGGTAATCAATGCAGGGTCTGAGGGTTCCGTCCTTTTTTTTGACGAAAAAAAATCCTGCCCCCGCAGGTGATGAAGATTTCTTAATGAACCCCCTCTGGAGATTCTCCTGAATATATGTTCTCATGGCCTGGGTCTCAGGAATCGATAGTGGGTATGACCCTCCTCTGGGAGGTATGGCCCCGGGTAGAAGATCGATAGGACAGTCGTACGTCCGATGTGGCGGAAGTACCTCTGCTTGACGTTTGTCAAAGACATCGCGGAAATCTTCGTATATCCCCGGCAGCTGTACCCTGTCAGGATCCGTGACCTCCATACCTGCCACTGCCTTTGGAGCAGACATGCAATGTTCCAAGCAAAAAGAACTCCAACGAAGTGGTGTGGCCTCTGTCCAGTCAATGACAGGATTGTGGATCCGGAGCCACGGAAGTCCCAGAATGATGTTCGAGAAGGGGGTGTGAATGACATCAAAGGTTATAGTCTCGGAGTGAAAGTCGCTAGTCATGATGTTAAGGGGTATGGTTTGTAAGGAAATGATCGCGGGCTGCAATGGTCGTCCATCAATGGCTTCAAGACCTACCGGTCGATCTTTGGGTACCAACGGTATTTTATTCTTGAAGGCGAACTCTTGGTCCACGAAGTTTCCTCCTGACCCCGAATCCAGAAAGGCCCGTGTCTGTACTGTGAAGGTCTCACCGGATATGGAGATAGGTAGATAAAACCTCGTAGAGGGTTGAGGAGGGGAAAAAGTTGCAGTACCCAGCGTGATCCTCCTTATACTCACTGGGCTTTGGCGTTTCCCGGCTTCAGCGGACAGTTGAATACCAGGTGGCCGTTATTGCCACAGTAGAGGCATAGTCCCGCTCGTCTTCTCCGTTGCTTCTCGATAGGCGAAAGGCTAGTTCCTCCCAGCTGCATGGGTTCATCTAGAACGGGAGTTGTGGAGAGTAGAGAACCTATGGTGGAAAAGGAAGATGATTGTATACCTCGGGGGTGTTTGTTTCTCTCCATCCTTCTCTCTTGGAGGCGCTGATCCATCCGGATGCACAGGTCTATCAGGTCCTCCAGTCCAGCGGGACGATCCAGAGCTGCTAATTCATCCTTCAACCGTTCGGACAGACCCTGCCAGAAGACTGCAGATAGAGCCACATCGTTCCAGCCGGTCTCTGCTGCCACCGTCCGGAAGTCCAGAGCATAACGAGCCACAGTACGGTCTCCCTGAGAAATATTAAGCAGAGAAGATGCAGCCGTAACCTTCCGTCCTGGGGTGTCAAACACCCTTCTGAATTCGGTGATGAAGAGAGTGAGGTCAGAGATCAAATCTGGGCGTTGCTCCCAGATAGGGGATGCCCATGCCAGAGCGGCGTCAGTCAGCAAGGAGATTATGTATGCGACCTTTATTCGTGAAGAAGGAAAGTGAGAGGGCATCAGCTCAAACTGTATGAAGCACTGGTTCAGAAACCCCCGACAACCGCTGGGATCCCCTGCATAACTGTTGGGCGCAGGTAGTCGTGGTTCGGAGGTAGGTGTGATAAGTGCAGGAGTGGCTGCGAGTGGAACGGGGTTGGTGGTAGATACAGTTAAACGTCTAACTTGTTCAGTCAGGGTATCCACGTCTTGTTTAAGTTGGGAAACTAGTTGTTCCTTTAGTGTAAATGAGCCGGTAAGTTGCCGGAAGCAATCCTCATGGGTGTCTAAGCGTCGGGCCACCTCAGCGGCGTCCATGTTTGTTGGGCTGAGCATATTGTCACGCTGCGCTCACCACAAACAGGACGGAAGACCGCGGGGCTGAGGTGGGGTTGTATAGGCACCGACCCACAACCACGCAGTCCTGTCCGGAATGCGTAGTCCTAGTCGTACCGCGTCGTAGGGTTGGAGAGGTCAGGGTAGTCAGGGTACTTGCCGTGTTCCAGGGTTGGAGAGTCCGGGTAGGTAGAGTTTCGTAGCCAAGGTCCGGGGTAATAGAAGGTAGAGTAGTCGAATAACGAAGCCGGGGTCAAAGCGCTGGAGAGTGTAGAAATCCAAGTAACAGGCAGGGTCAAACAGGACAGACAAAAGTTCAAGACAAGACTCGACAGCAGCGGTGAGCACAATGCATAAACAGGAGTTTATGCTCAGCAATCAAGGACAGGCAGAAGCAGGTATATATGTGGGAAGGGTCCAATTACCTTGCAGGGGTGTGTACTGGTCCACCAATGGTGTCAGAGAGACACTGATCAAAAACAGCTTGCAATTAGGCTTTCCTGATGTTAGGTCTGGTTGCCGGGCAACCCGCGCGCGTGCGCGATGCGCGTCGCGACGTGATGACGTCATGCGGTTTACTCAGCAAGTCTCCGCCTGTGGGAGGCTCCAGTAGCTCCCTCACGTTCTCCTGCTTCCTGGTTGCCGAGCAACCCGTGCGCGTGCGCGATGCGTCACGCGGAGCTCCGCCATCACGCCGCTGCGCCTACACTGCCCTGGCAGTGCGTGGGCGCATGACTCTGCCCCGTGGTGCTTCCCTGAGTCGGTCTCCGCGCGGATCAGAGGCAAGTGTGACACTCCTATAGCGAGACACACCACAGAAGCGCATAATGGGGACCCAAATGTCTTGCACTTTATAGGCATTGAGCATGTCCCCATTGGACCCCGCAAGGGGGACTGGGACAGAACTTCTGCAACAAGAATGCAGATGGATATTTGATTTACAAATATTATCTCCATCAGGCCTCAATGAGGGGTTTATTTATTCATCCTATCTTTAGTAAGACAATGTGGACCTCCTTTATCTTATAAACTGGGTTGACTACTACTATCTGGGAATCCAGGTATATAGATTTAATATTCTGTCCAGGACTGAATTGACTTTAGAGGCAGTCCAATTAGGTTCCATTCATTCCTACATGTACCCATACATATTTTTTTCTGGAGATTCGTTATTCTCTTAAATTAACGTATCCATGGCATTTAAAACAAACATACTATTCAAACACCAGCAATTAATAATTAATATTCAATTACTTATTTACTCAGTAACAATTACTTGAGGTTTATACTATTGATAACCTTTAACTTGAGCATTTGTACTTACGGATCTTTGTGTTATCTATAAGTGCTCTACTCTAATCATACCAGGGATACTATTTGTTCATTACAAACATTACAAAACAAGACACAACTTTGCTTGTTGTCTGGTTCCACTTATACCTTGGAGCCAGGCACAGAAGGAGTCAATTTAGCAATGGAGAGTAAATGTCCAATCAGGACCTTTCTAAGCGCCCCGTTTTGGCTATTTAAGAGTGGACACTATGGCTGATCTTTAATCCTCCCCTCAAGAAGCGTAGTCCACTACGTGAAACTTGCGTCTGGTTTTAGTGACATCACGACGGTGGCGTCGATGGTTGAGAACCCATGCAGAGGCATCTAAACTACACACTGCGATCGAGTTGTTTAGCGACGACAATACTGTGTATCTGTAAGGAATCGGGGCACACGTGCCCAGCGGCGTGATCCCTCATCTGCTGCAGCGCGCCTCCCCGTTCTGGTTATAGAGCGTGCGCGCACCCGCAGCTCTTCACTTCGTGCTACGGAGCATGGCTCCGCCCCCGTTCGCATCGCGCGTCTGTCACCTGCGGCGCACGTACGTGACGGCATGCACCGCTCACCAGCTGCGTGGCAAGTATTCCTAATTGCCCACTTGTCTCCTGCAGTCTATCCTAGCCTCCGCAGAGGCCGCACCTCTTCTCCGCCTCCCTTGCTATTGGTTCCTTTTTACTTTAAAAGACTTTCACTTTCACCTTGCTGAGCATAATCTGTGTAGCCTTCTGTTCCTGCGTTTGCTGTGCTTTGCCTTGTGCCTTGTTCCTGTGTTTTTCTCTGCTGCTTTCTTGTGTACCGACCCGGCTTGACTTTAGGACCCTCTCTGGATAACGACCCCGGCTTGACTATTTGACCCCCTTTGGATAAAGACTCCAGCTTGCCTCTGACTACCCGCACCTCTCCAGTCCTGCCCACGGCTATCGGATATACTACCACTCTCCCGGCTCCAACCCCTGACCACGGCACAACGGACATTGACCCTCCCTCTGGCTCCACCCCTGGACGCCGGCATGTATCTCAACTAACCCGATTTCTCCAACCCAGACCTGGCTACGCTAACTATCCAATCTCCAGACGTGCCTCCGCTGCTGTGTCTTGTACTTTCCCACCTCAGTACCGGGGTCCCGCCTTGTTCATGGTGAGCGCAAGCGTTACAGTATGCTCAGCCCAACGAACGTGGACCCCCCAGAGGTGGGCCAGGCCCTAGCCTCTATTGGTGAACGCCTCCTAAATTTTCAGAATCAGATTGATTCTTTGACTCAAAGCATAGCAACCTTGTCCGCACGACAATCCCAGTCCAGGAGTATCAGACATGCAACCTTGTCTTCCCCTACCGTGGAAATATCTCTGCCTCTTGAACCTCGTCTTCCTTCCCCGAATCGCTATGCGGGGGATCCCCATGGCTGTAGAGGTTTCCTCAACCACTGTGATATACAATTTGAGTTAACTCCCTCACGTTTTTCTTCTGATAGATCCAAGGTGGCATACATTATTTGACGTGGGCATCTCCCATCTGGGAGCAAAGACCAGAGCTCATGAAGGACTTTGCACGCTTCAAGGAAGAGTTTAGACAGGTCTTTGACACTCCAGGCCGAAAGGTAATCTAGGGGCTTGGTCTCTATTCATGAAAAACCTTTTGAGGGTGAGTTTGCGGAGGAATCTATTTGCATCCATGAAGAGATCAAAGCTACTGTGATTCTTCACTGGCGCAAAAGATAACCCCTTTGAGATGACACTCTTCTGTGGATCTGTCAGTGTAACTTTGCTTAAATTGAATATGTTACTTTTCTGTTCTATCTGGCACTTCTCTTTCGTTCGTGCTCTTTGTCTCCCCCCCCTCTTTCCTCGGACTGTCGGCTTCTTTTTAATTTCCCTTTGGAGTCCTTGTCTTGTGCTCTTTGTTGACGTTTCTGTTTGTCCTCTAAATTTGAAGACGTCCCTACCTCTAAAAAAGACTCGGAGCCCTTCTTATCTCTATTACATGATTGACTTCTTTCCCTACTTCTCTCTCTTCTGTCTTGGCTACGGTCTGGAGATTTGTGAATTTTACGTTGCCTCTCCTTATCTCTTTGGGCTCTTTTGTCTGTATTAATTGGTGTATAGTTTGCCATACTTCTCTCTAGATCCACAGAAGAGTGTCATCTCAAAGGGGTTATCTTTTGCGCCAGTGAAGAATCACAGTAGCTTTGATCTCTTCATGGATGCAAATAGATTCCTCCGCAAACTCACCCTCAAAAGGTTTTTCATGAATAGAGACCAAGCCCCTAGATTAGGACCTACCATTCCACCAGTAGTAGCACAAGAGGTGAAAATGATCCACACGGGTTTGAAACCCAAGTCCTCCTTTTATCCTCACTTTGCGAAGGGTAATCATCTGGAAACATTTTTCCAGATGATCAATACTGATTTTGAGAATCTGACGATTAACAAACAGAAAATAACAGAGAATCTCACTAAACAAGAAAAAACAGCCTTAAAAGAAATCACAGAGAACGAGGAATTAGTGATAAAACAGGCTGATAAAGGGGGAGGAACTGTTCTGATGGACAGGGATAACTACAACAAGGAATCTTTAAGACTACTGGGGGATGAAGAAACATACACTAAATTAAAGAAAAATCCAATAAATGAATTTACAGAGGAGCTGAGGGTTCTGTTGGAGAGGGGGAGACTCCTGGAGGTGCTAGACGAGGGGGAATATAAGTTTCTATACAGTGACAAGTCAAAGGTACCGGTATTTTACCAACTGCCAAAAATTCACAAAAGTGAGGTCAATCCCCCGGGCAGACCTATAGTCTCGGGGATCGACTCACTAACATCCAACTTGTCACTGTATATAGACATATTCCTCCAGAAATATGTCACTCAACAAAAGGCATACTTAAAGGACACCACAGATCTATTAAATACACTGAGCAAAGTCAGGTGGGAGAAGCATTTCCTAATGGCAACATGCGACGTTGTGTCGCTATATACATCAATAGACCACACAAAAGGATGTAGAGCCATAAAAAGATTTTTATTGAAAGATGCTGACCTAACAGAAATACAAGCTGACTTTATTATTGATGGAATTATGTTCATTTTACAGCATAACTTTTTTTGGTACGAGGGAAGTCATTACTTGCAGAAACGAGGAACGGCGATGGGGACCAGGTTCGCCCCTAGCTACGCCAACCTCTTCATGGCATCATGGGAGGAAGATAACATCTGGCCTAATGGAGAGCTTGGGGAGGGCCTGGTCCTCTGGCGTCGTTTCATCGATGACGTGTATCTAATCTGGGGGAACGGAGAAAGTAAGTTACAAGATTTTCTAACAGGCATAGACAATGTAGAACTTAATCTAAAATTTACAAGCGAGTATAGTGACAGGCGAGTGAATTTCTTAGACCTAGAAATATATATAGATAACGACCAAATAAAAACAAAAACATTCTTTAAGAAAACTGATAAAAATAACTACATATTACGGACGAGTTGCCATCTCCCGAGGTGGATGGACGGAGTGCCATCAAGCCAGTTCACCCGAATTAAGAGGAACTGTAGTGAGAGGGAAACGTTTTTACAACAATCCAATGAACTAAAGGAAGATTCATAGAGAAAAAATACAAGGAGGAAAGGATAGATGAGGCTTTACTAAAGATAGATAAACTGGAAAGGGAAGATCTTTTAAAACCTAAATTAAGGGATAAAACGATAAAGAACAAATCAGACTTTGCATTCTTGACTAACTATAATGGGGAAGCCAAGGAAATCAGGAAAATCATAAACAAGCACTGGCCAATACTGAAGAATGACCCAATTTTGGGAAGCGAACTACCTGATCATCCAAATATCATCTTCAGGAAAGCACGAAATTTAAAAAACACACTAGCCCCCAGTGTCCTTAAACAGAAAGCCAAGCCCCAGAACTGGCTACAATCCAATAAAGGTTTCCATGCATGCAAGACATGTAGAGCTTGTCAATTTAAATCGAACAATAAATTGGAGTTTGCATCTAACATCACAGGGGAAAGATTCAATATAGAATCCAGTTTAGCATGTAGGTCAGACCATGTTGTGTACCTCCTGGAGTGCCCTTGCAAACTACAATATGTAGGGAAGACTGAGAGACCAATAAGAACTAGGATTATCGAACATTTGAGCAGCATCAAGAGATCTCTTTTAACTCACAGTCTCTCCAAACACTTCATGGAGAAGCACCAGGGGGACACGACAGGTCTGACTTACACACCCATAGAATATGTCTCGGGCCACTGGCGGGGGGGTGACCGCAATCTGGAACTCATAAGAAGGGAGACGTTCTGGATTCACAGGTTGCGGACACTCTCCCCCAGGGGACTCAACATGGAAATCGAGATTGCACCCTTCTTGTAACCTGTATAAGATGTAAAAATGCCGATGTGTTGAATTAACCGGTTCTTCTGTCTCTTCCTCCTTCTGTTGTTCTCTCTCACAGTGCGCAACTGCCATCCGTTATCCTATATTATAAACCACATAAGTACTAAGATGTAACACACTGCCTGTCATCCCTAGGTTAGGTTTATCGTTTAGGATTTTATGCCATTTGTATAAACTAGTATCTATATTTATAGACACCCTCATATATATGTGTATGTACTTTTTAAGCTGGTCTGTGATATAAACATGTTGTTTAAATTCCATCATAGTATCTATGCTATAATATTGAGTAAATGTTCTGCAATTGTTTATGCCAATCTTGCATTATGGAACCCCTTATAATATTAATATGTATTCCCATACCATAGAGAGTTTATATATATATATGACGGAGCTCCCCCACTCTAACATAATTTTGAAGTACCACACTGTACAACCTGTGGTTAGAGATTAATTGTGAATTATAAATTTTTTATATTTTTATATTTTTTTATATATCAGTTGTGATTGTCATGCCCCCTTAGTCCTGTCACGGGATAAATTCTCTCCCCCTAAAAAACACACCCATGCCTTTTAACTTTTCCCTGGTGGGCTATATTATAATATAGATTACATTACAGAAATTACGTCTGCCTTAAACCTGTCCCACTTAGAAACTATTCCAACTACACTACTATGAACCTAAAATTCCTAGTGCAAAGAAAGAAAACATAATTCGAGCACCAATTATCTAATTGGACCACCCATTCCCTCTGAACATAGAGAATTGTTTGTTCCTTTTACCCCACATGGTGTGGTTAATGACAAGTTAAACCATGCCAAACCACAAAGATATTTAGGATTCCACTCCTGTTGAAAAATGAGCTCCCTTATATATATGGATACAAAAATAGTGCAGACCAATTGATTTTACAAGTGTTTCATTGATTAATTAATTAAAAACCAATTATGGAAGGTATATAGAGATAGTTGAGAGGAGGGGGCGGTACACTCCTGAGGAAGCCACACACCTGGCGAAACGCGTAGAGTGGTAGCCGCCCTGAGAGGAGAGAGGAGAGATTTGGGAGCTGACACTCACACAGCCGTAACCGGAAGTGACGCATCGGGACTAAGCGGAAGTGACGCATCGGAGCAAGCAAGGCGGGACCATCGACCGGTGATAGAGCTGGAGTCCAAGTCCTCTGCAGCACCTGTATACACCCAGCAAAGGGAGCCGAATAGCCCACACAAGAGGGTATCCACGAGGGGACTAGACCGGCGAGACAGCGATCACCAGCGGAGGTGAAAGGTCACAGAGAGCGGTGGTCCACACGCAGTCACACCGGAGGAGGCGGGTGAGCCTGGAGCTAACCATTTTCTCTCCTCAATCACCACAGTGTGATACATGCCTTAACCACTTGTTTTTATTGTAAGTGTTTATTTTTACCCTATAAAGTCGAGTTTTTTATTGTTACTGGTCTGCACTATGGTATCATTTCTTTTACATATACACTGCTGCTGAGCTGAGAGTTGGAGATCCCACCACCTGGTTAAGAAATCCTCCTAGCAGAGACCATTGTGTGTCAAAACCGCTCGTTTTTGACTTACATCTTGTAAGTAGGCAACACATAGGAGCCAAGACAGAACACAAATTTATACACCTTTTAAAAACTGTCTGCACTTAGATTGTTCTTTGTTTTTTGTTCTATTTCCCTTTATGCTCCCCCTGGATTGCAGTTGGAGAGTGAAGATTTGTGGGACTAGTGAAACCAGTCCCCACCAGCTGGGTTTTGAGCAGGGGGTTTGAACTCAGTTATATTGTTTTGCACGTTATTTGACCACGTCACAAAGTTTTATAATCATTTGATTTTATTATTAACTCACTGTATAACACAAGTGCACACTAATAGAGCTAGCGCCGTTTCTTTCACCTTCACTGCGCACCGGACTTTTCACTGCCATCACCCACCGCCTCTGATTCCCAAACATCCGCCCGATCTGACCCTTTGACCACCAATGCTGGTCCGGAACCCCCCAGCTCACATCCTCCAGCACCCAGCAATGCCAATGTTCATCCAGATGAAACAAGCACTCCATGCACCAGATTCAGCTCGGTCGCCCGCATGCTGGATGTTTTTAGTGGTTTCAAAATCACTGACAACTCAACAGAGCAATACAGCGACAGAATGGAGGCCAAGATGGATTGCATGGAGAATATGGATAGGTGCATGGGTGTTCGTCTGGATAAGATTGAGAGGAACATCACGGGGCTCTATTCTTTACTTGGAGTCCCTGACCCTATATGTCCGACGCAGGAGCAGGAGGGCGATATGGAGGCACATTATTCTCCCATGGAGGAAGTGTATACCCCCCCCTGTGCATCCTATGAATCCCTGGATTTGACCTTCATGCTTCCAACACCAAACACACCATGGGACCCCTCATGCTCACCCCCTCCATCTCCAGGATACACATATACCCTTCTGTTAGAGCAGATGACAATCCCGGTAAGGCCATGAAAGGAGGAAAGCATCCTCCCAGACCATATACCCCTGCCCGCTGCCAGAAGCACACCCGCTCCAGCACCCAGGATTGTACTGGTCTCAGACATCATGCTGAGAGCCCTGCCCCAGAGCGTCCGGGAGAAATACAAGCTCAGATGTGGTGGGCTACCTCAGAAATATGCACAGTTCATCTTTAAACACCACGTCAGTTTTGAGATGTACTGTGAGTGGTCCTAAAATGTAAATTATGAAGGCAATAAATGCAAGATGGTTCTTCCTGCAAATTTAAGGAGAACAATTATGGAAGAAGGGAAGCGCTATTTTAATGTTACCACTCTTCTTGTGAGAACCGAGAGACACAGCATCAATGGCCTTTTGAGGCATACGTGGGTTCTTCCCTGGAAGTCCATCGACTTGGTTGACGACTACTAGTTATAAAATTATTTAAAAATTTAGATGCCCACCAATGTTTTTAATATAAAAAAAAAGACAGTTGATTGTTTTCAAATTATTTAATCGTTTAATGCTTATTTTCTATTTTGCATGTCTGAAGCTGGGCCAAGACAATGTGCATGAAATACTCCCCCACCCCCCACCTTGGTGCAGGAAACGATCTCAGCAATACTGCCATGTAAGACACAGTGCCCGAATCCCTGCATGCAAAGTCCCTTCTCCCAACCCCCAAAAACCTAATGTAAACCTGTAGTCCTAATGTAAAGTGTGGTACCCCCTGAGAGCATGCTTTGTCTCCTCCAACCCCACAAAAAGCAGAAGATACAGTAGTGTATAATAATGGATTGTACTGGCATCATGGTATAATAATTTTTTTCTTTTTCTGTTTTGCATGTGCATGTCTGGAGCTGGGCAAAGAAACGTGTTGGATCCCCCTGTCAGGACTCGGGGCACACTCTGCCCTCGGCGCTACCCTTCCTTACCTGTACCACTGGCTGCAATCTCATCCGTCCCTGCTTGGCGCCTCGGCCCGTTCCTCCGCCCCCCCCGCGGCTTGCACGCACGCCACCGACGCCGGACTCGCGGCCGCTCCACTTACAGGAGCCGCGCTGCGCAACTTAATTTATGCACTGCATCGGCCGGGTATCTCCGCCCCCTGGTCATCACCGCTCTCAGGCTCAGCTCCTCCCACCATCCTCCGGCAACAAATCAGGCCATTAACCCCTGCCCTATCACAAAGGGTTCCTTGGCGCGCCTCTGCTCTGCCCCTTCCTCCCATTGCTCCTCCTCACTTTATAACCCCTGTGATTCTTCTCCAACCTCGCTCTGCATAGTTCGTCTGCCTTGTGCTGTTACTCACTGTGCCTAGCTCTCTCCCTGTTTCAGCTTCGTTACCGAATCGGCTTGTCTTAATCTGGCTCTATGACCTCGGCTTCCACTCGACCACACTTACCTCTCAGACTCCTTGAACTCAGCACTTGGACCTCTACTTCCCGGAACTCTGTTATTCTCAACTTCTGGCTTCGGACCTTACTACGGCACCTTCTCTACGCCCGCATCTGGCAAGTACTCTACCTACCCTGGTACCCCTGGCCTTGTCCACACAACCAATCCACACTCCGGGCACGCTCTCACTACTGCGGGTGCATGGTTACTCATTTTCCACCTAAGTATTGGGGGTTAGTCTGGTCTGCGGGCCCCCCCCAACCCTCCCCCCCCAACCTCCCATTGGTGCAGGAAACGCTCTTAGCAATACTGCCAGGTAAGACACAGTGCTCCAATCCATGCATGCCAAGTCCCTTCCCCCCAAACCCCCAAAAACATAATGCCTATTGTTAGCATGCATCATTTTGTTGGATACAATTTGATTAGAGCTCCTTTTAGCCGAGGATACACAGAAACAATTTCCCCAATAGAATGAACATTGTTGTGGCAATACTAACATGAAAGTCTGACACTTAGTATACCGTAGCAACACTAATACTGGTTGAATAAGTCCTGTATGAGTAGCCAATTACAATTAATCAGTGACTCTTGGCATAGATCATGTTGAAAACTTGATAGAAGATGTAGGCATCTTTTAACTATAATGTACGGTGCGATTGATAATATAGAATATTGTCTCTTTCTTTACAGACCCAGATTTCCAAGAAGCCCCAGCCATTGGGAAGAAGAAAAATACAAGATTGTAAATTTCGAAGAAGAGGCGACGTTGTATTTTTGTATTATTATTGTTTCCTTTATTATCCTGTACAAATAAAAAATGTCATTCTTTATATATACTTTTTGGTGTGTTCATGTTTTTACTGCCTAAACACTTACAGTATTACTATACCTAAAGTTCTAAAGGCATTTAAATATATAAAAATGTGTCACTGATATAGTGTACAGAATACAGTATGTACAAAATACTATATAAATCTAGAAATATAAGTGTTTTTTACTATTTAGATACACTAACAGCAGTACTATACTACTGTCTAGCAGATACAGTATCTAGCGACTCCATGAGGAAATGCATTGTATCGTACTGTACAATAATTTAATTAGGAACATAATGACACGCATGCGCAGAAATGGGATGACGCATATGCATTTCAACAAGGTTCCAATTTGCCATACACGCATGCGCAGAAATGTGATGACGCATATGCGTTTCAACAAGGTTCCAATTTGCCATACACGCATGCGCAGAAATGTGATGACACGCATATGCGTTTCAACAAGGTTCCAATTTGACATACACGCATGCGTGGAATGCACATTTTACAGTCCGAAGAAGAGGCGTCATTGTATTTTTATATTATTAATTTTAACTTTATTATCCTGAATAATAAAACATTTAATTAGTTAAAAATACTTTTTGTTGTGTGTGTTCATATTTTGAATCTTCTAGAGTATGAGGATTTGTGTATGGCTAAGGATCCTCAGAAAGTACTTATTTCCCATGTACTGTATACAGTATGAACTTGTAAGGAATCGGGTGCCACGTACCTTGTGGCGTGACCCCTCCTTACCCACTACCAGTACTGCAGCGGCTGCTGCCCCTGCCCCCCGTCGCTACCCATGCCGCTGCCCAGTGCATACCTTGAACTCTGCCGTCGCCATCTTGGATTCTGGCACTGGTGTTACAGAGTCTCAGCTGTGCTCTACTACTTCCTGGTCTCTCAGCCACTCACGAGCAGCTCCTCGACACGCCTCCGCCATGCCCCTCGTCCGGATTGGTCACTGTCGCTTTAAATATCCTATTTTGCCTTCACTTCCTTGCTCTGCATAGCTCCTTGCTACCTGTGTTGCCTGGAACCTGTGTCGTGCTCTCTTGTGTTTATTCCTTACAGCTACTGACCCGGCTCATCTGAATACCCCCTCTGGCTTCTGAACTCGGCTTTCCTACAGACTACTCTAACCTCTAAGACCCTCTGACTCTGCTACGGATTTTGACTACGGAACATTCTATATCCTCGGACTCGGCAAGTACTTGACCATTCTTTATCTACATCCAGGCCTGGCTATGCTACTACGCCACATCCCGGACACGCCCCCTCTGCTGTCGTTGCGTATACTCTACATCCCACCTCAGTACAGGGGACTGGTCTGGTCTGCGGGCTGCACAGTGTGACAGAACTCGTATCAATTACACACACTTGAATTACTGTACGGCAATAAAAGACAGGTTGAATTGCAATTAGATTTTTAAGACAACAACTCGCAGTCGCCCACTTGAGTTTCTTGGCGATATTGCAGACAACGCTAAAATGCAATTTTCTGCACTCTATCAAAACACCAGTAATCTCGCGTCTTAACGCTGGAAAATTTCAAGAAATCACGCACCATGACCGTGTATGCAAAGGAATCCAACCCTGGAAATGTTCGGATAACGGCCGCTGCATCTGTATTACTTATAAATAATAGTGATTAGTCCCCAGGTTTAGTTAGAAGACTCAACAGAGTATTACGTTACTATGTCATTATTATGTCTATATCGAGTTGTCATCTATATTAGAGGTAATATTACATCTATGTAGCTAGATATATATTGTATATATGTTGTACTACTTTCAATATTTCACATCAACAGGTGTCTAAGATTTGGACATGTGATACTTTTTTGTAGGTCCTGGTTTAAATATTGATAGATTTATGAACATTAAATCATATGAGTCTGTGACAAATTGTTACCTAGACTAGTATATATTGAGCTATTGAGGCCACCATGCACCAAGGTGATTAACTACTTGCATATACTGTATGTTGTGGGGACATCTGTGCTATATCTTATGATGTTGCACATGTTGACCTAATGATTTTAATATTAGTGTATTGTTTACTTTGGTAAACAATGGGTGTTGTATATATATATATGTGTATTTTTCTTTTTAATTGTATTGTGTGTTGTTGGAGGGTTCCGATTTTATTTCATGTGGAGATTGTGAATTCTTTCTGTACCACCTCAGAAGGGACTAAAATACCACTGTTTAACATAGCATAGTGCTTTATATCTATAATAGAACCTTTAGGTCTAGATGACTGTGCATTATATCAGCTTGTGTCATTGTGACAACATTTTATTCTGAGAGCGTAGTGGTACTGAGGGCGTCAGTATATGGATATATTTGTTTTTGCATGTATGGCACTCCTCTGGGTAGATTGCCTCCAGGTGATTATGTGATCCTTATTGGCCATCCTCCGCATACTCTCACCTGGTCTGACTTAAATCGCTTGATTGTGGAAGGGGGAGGATACACCTTTTCGCTGGGAGGCTACTACAAATAGGATTGCATTCTGAACTGGAGTCACTCTTTGATAAAGCGCCGTAGAGGTGAGAAACGCGCCAGAGGATTCTTTCTGTTTCTGAGTAGTTTGGCTCTTATGCCTAATAAATAATTTTTTACCTGCCTCCTGCCCAGCCTATTTTTGTGCAGTGCTCTCTCGTTGTTCCTTACCATTTGTGCATTTTATACACCGGACTGAAGCACGACATCGGAACAGAAGTATTTCCCTTACTTTGGAAATCGTGAGTATACATCATCGACGTCCATCAGCTGATTTATTTTTCATAGCCTGTGTGGTGCATACAAGCTGCTTTGGGATCCCGGAGCCACGGGACCAGGCGGACCAGTCTTGTTGGGATGCACTATTCATGCGGGCTCCACATAGAAGACGTACCAGGTCAGCTGTGACTTCTCCCTATACCTAGGCTCCGTGCAGTTACAAGGTGAATGCTTTTTGATTGCTTTCAACCACACAACACTGGGCTACATTTGGACTTAGACGATGGGAATATACATGCTTGATTGACTGTTCAACACCATACCTAATCCTATATTTGGACTTACATATATATTGAATATCCACAGACACACTTTTTGATATTTGAAGCATCCATCAGGGATTCACATCCCCATCTTGCCTTTGAGCATCATTATAATATACATCCACCGTTGTACTCCTTATGATGTATTCTATGATCCTTACAAGGATCTAATTGCCTATGCTAGGGTAAAAGAGAAGTTTTACACATAATCACCCTCAATATAGACCGATGCACACCTATTGCAAGCCATGAAAGCCTGGATGATCATTTTAGTAGTATTGGGTTAAGTATGGAACCTCATTTTAGCACCTTCTGCATATGTTATACTAGCTGATATACCCGGCGTTGCCCGTGAGTTAAATTTCCCGGTCCCTCATCTCCCCCTATTTCTGTGCTCCCCCTCTTTCTCCGTTCCTCCCCCCCGCCAGAGGGAGGGACAGTGGACAGGAGGGGGGGGGGACAGTGGACAGGAGGTGGGGCGGGGACAGTGGACAGGGGGGGGTGGGGACAGTGGACAGGAGGGGGGGGAGTGGGGACAGGGGACAGTGGACAGGAGGGGGGAGGGGGGACAGAGTACAGTGGACAGGAGGGGGGTGGGTACAGTGGACAGGAGGGGGGGTGGGTACAGTGGACAGGAGGGGGGGTGGGTACAGTGGACAGGAGGGGGGGTGGGTACAGTGGACAGGAGGGGGTGGGCACCGTGGACAGGAGGGGGGGACAGTGGACAGGAGGGGGGGGACACAGTGTCACACACACACAGTGTCACACACACAAACAGTGAGAGACAGAGAGACACACACACACAAACACAGAAACAGTGACACACACACACACACACACACACAGAGGTCTCAGTCCCGTGCGGCGCCTTTCTCGGGCGCAGGCCCCGCCACCCCGCAGTCCCGAGCGGCACCTTTCTTGGGCGCATGCCCCGCCCCCCCCCCCCCCCCCCCGCAGTCCCGTGCGGTGCCTTTCTCGGGCGCAGGCCCCACCCCCCCGCATTCCCGTGCGGCGCCTTTCTCGGGCGCTGTACCCCCCACCCTCCTCCGCCACAATCCGCAACATACACCGGCAGAGGCAGGAGGAGGAGGCGTGAGTGCGGCGGGAACAGCGGCCATGCAGGGGTGAGCGGGACAGAAGGTAGCTGCGGAGCCTGGTGATGGGGGAGCTGGCGGGGAGCTGAGCTGGGGGGGGTTAGGGTGGGGAGGTGAGCTGGGTGAAGAGGACAGTGGCCAGGTGCTTGTGCGTGTGTGCGTGTGTGGCAGTTGGGTGAGGAGGAGAAGAGTGGCAGTTGGGTGACGTCAGAGCCATAGAGCCACGCAGGCCAATGAGAGGCGTGCGGGGCGGGGCAGGGATACGGAGCAATCTTATTGGCCACATCTACAACCCCACAAACTTCAGATTTATATATTAAGATTAAGCATGATGTTCTTTCTGTTATAATTTGTGTTACACACTCACTATATTTATTATTAACGAGCCTCCAAAATACATCTGTTGTTCTGATTTTGATTTAGGCTTTTTTGGAATAAATGAAAAGTCCAAAGAGCCTCACTATGTGACAAGATGTCACGTTCTAAGCCTGCAGTACCCAAGCTTGGCCACCGGGATTGATGCCGCTCTCTCAATGTCTTGTTCTAGTCTGTCAGTGCCTGTTTATACTGGTTGCTCAGCTCTTGCTAGGTTCTTGTGTTTACTGCTGTGCTATTGCTATTGTCCTGTTCCTGTCTCCTCGTTGCTGACCTCTGCTTGTGAACCTGACTACGCAATCTGCTACCTGCCTCTGACCTCTAGTATATTAAAGCTCTCTGATAGTCGGCAGCTTTAAAAAAAAATTGACAGTTCTAAAATGTGACGATTCAGCCTTGACAAGATGTAATCCATAAACAAAAGCATTAATACAAATACACAATGTACTGAGGCTTAGAAATGTTCCATGAAGCTAACAAAAACAAATGCATTGTAATAAGTTATTTGCACAATTTTACAGCATTGTTTTAAAGCTCCAATTGGAACCTTTCAGCAGTGCCGGATTAAGGGTTTCGAAGTCCCGAGGCACAATGGCTCGTAAGATTTTTAACTACTATGGGCCTCATGCAGTAAGCAGTGATAAGCCCCTTATCGCCAGCATCTCGCCAAAAAAGCCTACAGTGATTCAGTAAGCACCGATAAGCTGGCGATAAGAGCAAAAATCGCTGTTTTTCCCCGAAAAACGAAAAATCGGCAGACGCGTGGTGATAAGCCACTTTTCGGCACTGATCGCCAGTTTTTAAAACACGCTCAATTCTATAAACCCCGATCAGCTTATCGCGGCTGATCACCACTTTAGAATTGAAATTTCTTCTCCAAATCGTCCCGCCACAAAAAGATGGCAAGAAGGTGGGGAGAAGCTGCCGATGAGCGGCGAGACAGCACTTAGAAAATAAAATGCATGTTTCCTGCATCGGATTGACGCTGGGAGACTCCGGAGCTGATATCCATTAATATCACCACCGGAGACCCCCGGCATGAATCTGATGCAAAAATGCATTTACAGGCAACTTCATTACCTTACCTGCTAACCGCTAAGGCAATGAATGGGTTAACCACCAGTGCCATGCTTATTGTGGGTAGCGAGGGTGGGTGAAGGTGGTATTTGGCCCTTGGTGGGTGTTTAGGCCTTGCAGGGGGGATGCGGGTGGACTTAACCCCATTCATTACCTTAGCGGTTAATACTGCTAAGGTAATGAAGGGGTTAACCCCTCCCGCTACCCACCCGGTAGGCTTAAACGCCCATCCTTGGGGCTAATACCCCCTTCATCCACCCCCACTACCCACAATAAACACATACACACAACAGCCCCACTACCCACCTCCTAGGCCCCCAATAAACATTACAATATCTAAGAAACACCTATACACGACCCACCCCCTGTGCCCCCACATACTGTAAAACCAATATTTATTTTTTTACACACACGATTAGTAGCCCAGGCCGGGAGGGGTCCCCAGGTGGTCCTGACGGGTATCCACAGGCCCCACAGTGCACCCCCGGGGGGTACCCATGGGTGTCTTGGGGCCTTCGGGTGGTCCCTGCTAGGCTCCGTGGAAATCTAGGTGGTCCCTGCGGGTGTCCGTGGACCCCAATGGGTTCAACGGGTGGTCCCCGCGGGTGTCTGGTGGTCCCCAGGTCATCCCCATGGGTGTCTGGGGGCCCTCGGGAGGTTCCAACGGGTGTCTGGGGGCCCTATGTGGTTTCCACGGGGGTCTGGGGGCCCTCAGTGGGCCCCGTGGGTCCGCACTGGCCTGCGGTACCAATCCTGCATTTAAAAAATAAACATAGCCTACATTTAAATCAATACAGCTCCCCCCCCCTGCCAAACACATACAGTACAGTAATTTGCAAAATAACTATTATCCAGATTATCCAATAAGTAAAGAAAAACTGTTCTACTTACCACTGGCAATATGAAGGGCATCCTCGTCAGCTTACTGCAGGGCCATATCCTCCGTTGCCAGAAAGCATACATACAGTAATAAATACAATCTAATGTCACCTTAGTTCCTGAAACAATGTTAATGGGCTTGCTAATATATTGCAATAGCCATAGATGTAAATGACTTTTGAGTACATATGTCTTATAAAAGCAAATAACTGGATGCAATTCTGTATGAGATGACATAAGTCAGTAAAAACGGTATCAAGAATTGCAATTGTGAGCATACAAATAAGACAAAATGAGGGAATAGGGAATTTTCCCAACACAACATTAGAAAATTGTCTTAAAAGTGCTACTAGGTCTATAGGTTTTAATAGTCATTTCTTTTGTTTCTATATAATCAATAAACATTTATTATAATTGTAACGGGTGTTCCACCCCACTCGATCGCATATACATATATATGAATGTAAGGGGGAACCTATATGTTACCAGGTGTGGTGTGTTATACCTGTCAGGCTCACAGGAGGTCTGAGCCTCCGCCAGTGAGAGCCTGGGGTGAATCCTCTGGTCGTTCTTGGTTTCAGCGCCTCCACCTGTGTAGGGTTCTAGGGATATATAGAAGGAAGTCTACTCAGGACCCATATACAATAACCACGTACTCAGGAATATATATATATATATATAACCAGTTTACTGTAACACAGAATATATATGCAGGCAATACCATACTCTTATACCGTACCCTACTGACACTTCCCTTCTAGGGGTTGTCTCCACCAGGTAACTCAGTCCTCTCAGTGTCTCTTACTCCACTAGGAGTATACCCGCCCACCACCGTGTATCCCCACACCGTGTCCACAGCCTACCCCCTTTTGTCCCGTGGTCAGCGCTGCCACTATGTGAATAGATAATGTTAGAATGGTATAGGTTCGTGCACTTATGAGGTACCTGCCGAGCGCTCCTGCACTCGGGTCAGCAAACAACTTCACAAAGGATCAGTCGCTTGGTGATGCTTCCTGATCCCGGGTCTCCTCGCACGGGGTCCGCCAGGGGCGATCCCACCCTGGATATAGTCTCTGTCTCTGTGGCGTAGGCCTGAGCCCAAGCCTCCGTTCCGGGAGCGCAGCGTCCGCTGTGTCCCTATCTACCACTAACACTAATGGGATAGATACTAACTTAGGGCCAGTCCCTAAGCACCACAAGCTGGGGGAGTTCAGGACCTATCTGGGGCCTAGGGGTGTTCTGGCCTATTGCAGTGGGTCACTGACCCCTGCACTCACCTCCTTCCCCTATCTCTCCTGGTCCAGAACTGACGTGCTCCTCGCGCGCGAAATGTATCTTATTCCCTGCAAGCAGGGAGCTCCTGCAGCCCTATTGGCTCCCTGGCGTCACATGGGGTCCCCTAAGGCTCATGGGATCTGTAGTCCCTGGCTATTACCTTCCCTGGTAGGCTAGGGCTTCGCGCGCTTATCCTGCACATGCGCAAACTCTGCTGGGCCGCCGGGACTTACTGCGCATGCGCGATATATAACACGATGGCGGCGCCTTGCTCGGGAGCCGCCGGGAACCGCCGGAACGCTAACCCGCTCCCTGCTCTGGCCCCCACCCTCCAGAAATGCCGATGGGTCTATCGAGTGATCCCCGGCAGCGGAGAAAACGAGGGGGAAGGTCGCGGGGCAGCAACACGCAGAGGGGACCTGGCTACATCATTTATATTAGTGGGGATGGAATTCCATCCCTTTCCATTATATTATTATCTATTTTAAGATAAGAGAGATAGAGTGCATTGCTCTATGGGAATACTTTTCTTTTTTTGCTAGTTACCATATCCCCATTTTTTGCACCTCTCATTAAGAGGTATTTAGGCTGAGCAATAGCCATCTTTTTGTTTGTCTATTGTATTTGAGCCTTAGGGCTGTTCTACAGAGGGCGCGCTTGCTGCGCCGTGCGCGCGGCAGTTATACTTGGCTGTGGTTAGTCAGCCTTCCTATAATAGGACCGCACGCGTGCACGGCAGGGAGCGTGAGCCGGCCGACAGGGGAGAAGATGGGGAAAAGAAAGATTTTGCGCCGCTGCCGCTGCTGAAATGTATGTATGTGTGTATGTATGTATGTATGTATGTATGTATGTATGTATGTATGTGTGTGTATGTATGTATGTATGTGTGTGTATGTGTGTGTGTGCACAATGTTAATAAATACTTTATTCTTACCACCGTGTCTTTTTTAAATAATAATAATAAATAATAAATTACATACATACATACATACACACACACATATATATACACACAGACACACCCACATATACACACAAACACACATATACAACCTGTTGCTCCCGGTAGCACAGACCACCATACACACAAAAAGTGTGCGGCACGCGCACGCGCGTTCGCACAGGCATGCGCGTGCGGATGGTCACACACACTATATTATGGGACTTAGGCTCTTTCTGGCATTCTAGCTCGCACCATTTATTTATCGTGTTAGATTTCATATCCAACCAAATTGACTCTAAACAGAGACAACAAGAGGCAGAATTAGTGTTTTCACTTGATCAATCAAAGGAAATAAGTACATCTTCAACTGATATCAAACCGCTTTTTACACGATTAGAGAAAAGCTACAAGCTTGAAACAAGGCTTTTGTGGGAAATCACCAGCCTACACAATTATGTGAAAAATAGCTTGATACCTAGAGGTCTAAGGATCAATATGTTCCCATCATATGGGATTGATGATGAGGAGTTTACAAAAAAATGGGGAACATCCTTATCTAATTGTTCTAGGGAACTCATGTTATTATTTATTGATTATGAGTCCAAAACCTGTGAAAAAGCCAGTCTAGAACTTAACACAGCTCTTAAAGAAGCAGGGCAGTGGAATAAAGATCCAGCCTTTGTGGATTTAGAAACCAAATTGAAACACAATATTGATAAATTCATTAAATAAATAAAAGATAGAAATCAAAAGAAATTTGCAAGAGATGTAAATGATTTTAAAACAGGTAACATTTACAGAATAAACATTAAAAAAAACATTACACAGAACCTCACCAATATTCCACAGAACGGGAAAGTTCGGACACAGAGGGCACTAATCCCAGAGGGAATACCAATTTGAATGAATCTAGAGACATTAGACCCTTTTTAGGTATCCCCTGAATGGGAAGGGGGGAAGATCACAGAGAAAGAGGGGGAAGACAAGAAGGGGAAAATGCTAATCTAAGAGATCGTGAAGTTTGGGGGTACAGAGGGAGAAGGAGAGGGAGGAGGAGGAGTCAGTTTTAACTGGCACTCAGACAGAGAATGAACTTCAAGTAGTTAATCTGACCACAACTCAGCTAACTATAGATCAATTTAGTGTCTTCAAAAAAGGCCTCTCAATCACCCCACCCCAGCCTGTAACTTCAACACGTTCGAATGGGTCAAAGATATAAACCTATTCGGACATAAATTGGCCCTTCATAAATTCTACAAACGTAGAGAGGATTTATTATTATCCCCGGACTTGATGGCCGCCTTAAATGATCTAGACAAACAACATCTTCGTCATTTAATCTCCCTAGAGTCGGATAGCTTGAGGGAACCAGGACATGCCATGCGCAGACACTACCAAGATGGCGGCTCCCTGCAAAGGGAGCCGACGGGAACCTCCGGCGTCTCCATCGCCACCCGCAACCCTCCCCGCACTCTCCCCATCCTCCGCTACCGGTCGCAGCTGCAGCTGAATGTAAAGGGATGAAGGGGGACACAGGGGGGACCAGGACACATATAGTTATATGTAACATTGTTTCCCCCGCCCTCTGGGAGATTCTGTCATTACATGGTGTATAGTGCTGGCTACCTGTTGGCTCACAGGATGCTGAGTGGTCCGCCGATGGGTGTGGGGACTTCTGGACAGGCTTCTGGGGTACATTGCTGGTCTTTATCTCTGACAGTGCAGCGTCTCCATCTGCTGCAGGCTCCAGGAAGATGAAGGCACACTCCTGCAGAAGAACTACTCCACTCCCCCCAGACAGATTGCACACTATGCAAGAGTATAATTAACTGGAACCTTTTATTGCTCTTCTGCCTACACAGCACACAAACTGCATCTGCATCAGCACAGTATAACTGACAGATCTCCAACCTCAGGATAGTCCCTGGACATCCACCCCCGGCCAAGGGCACCAAAGGCAGTCCTTACTCTTCCCTGACTCCCTAATAGAGCCTGGGGAAAAAGCTATCACCCCACTCCCCAAGGGGAGTGGACAGTGGGTGCCAATGCCAGCTACACCCCTGTGTGAGTACCTGTCTCTTTCAGGGGAAGATACACTGATTAAATTTAGCTGTGCAGCCTCTTAAGTACAGAGGGGGAAGGTACAAGGTCTGAGCCCAAGACTGGGCAGAACACATGCCTTGTCCCACCTCCTTCCCTGTCACTCAAGAGAGCTGCCTTCTGGGGGGGGAATCCCTGGATTGGCCCTGACATTGCCTGCATTGTTACCAGGGCTTACATGTCAGGAGGGCAGAGCCACGGGAGACCAATGCTTTTAACACAAAAATACCCGGATCCTTTGATTGAGCAAAACGTGAGATAAAATAAATTGTGATTTATTTATACGAGAAACACACACTGCTTGATTTACAAAATAACACAAATAAACACTTACTGGGACGGGGCAAAACGAAATAAAATGTTTCCGGAACGAACTTCACTGAAATAAGGTCTCCAGGCACCAATTCCCAGGAGTGGGGTTGGTGCACAAATAGAGCCGTGAAACAGTCCTTGGCTAGTGGCACTGCCTGCAACCACTCTTACTCCGCCGCAGGTAATCTTTTAGTTCTGCACTTGCAGGATTCGTTCGCAAATCCTTAGTTCTAACGAACTCTTGAAGCAGGGTACAATCCTTAGTTACGATGGAAAACTTTGTACTGCACGATGTATCTCTTCACATGATGGAACACACTTTCGATTGGCTGCACAGACTTTTAAAAGCACCAAAGTCTTATCAGTATAATGTGCAGCCAATCCCTGCATGGGAACAACGCATCCCACCTATTGGCAAGGTTCGCCCATACTTCATAGAGCCGGGCAGAGGCTTCAAGGTATGCGACGGTCATGCGCCAACTTCGCACCTGAGCCTCTTAGCATACCTAACCAAGCCCACTTCCCTGGTGACATGTTGGCGGCCTTTCCCCTGACATCTGGACATCTGGCAGGAAAACCTGTTTTCATTTACTTCCCTTCCCTTAACACTTTAGAGTGTCGGTACTTTTTTAAGTCCGGACTTTCCTAGACATTCTGGAGTCATCTCAGCGTGATGTCTTGAAAGTCCTGACTTAAGTTTATACATGACTCACTAGCCGGAATGGCTGGCCATATCTCTGGGAATCACTGTACTTGTGAACCCAGTGTTTCTGCTGCTTCGCCTGCTTGAATGTAAATGCCCTTGCTCTTTATAATTTTAATACACCAAAAGAGGGGGACTTTCATTCACTACTTTTTTTATAAAAGGTAATAACACGGAAAACATAACTGCTTTACTGTTGGGACCTGTGATAGGGTGAATGAACGTCACCAGTCATATACCTGGCAAACCTATGTTTAGGCTTGCAGTGCAGCAGTGACGAGGTTAAGTTTCAGTTGAGAAGGGCTGCTTAATTAGTCTGACCCCAGCTGCATAATCAAGGTGTTTTTAAAACCCCAGGCTGTACACACATGTAAGCTAGCTGGTCAGGAGACAGGACTGAAATACTGAAGAGATTACTTCTATAAGGTCTGTTTTTCAAAGTACATGTGTGATGAAGTGTCTGTGTCCTGCATGCTGAAGAGAAGCTGCCTTGTTTTGTCTGCTGAAGAGAAGCTATTTTGTTGTTGTATGCTGAAGAGAAGCTATTTTGTTTTTGTGTGCTGTATATTTTTAAGGCTCAATAAAGAAGCCTTATCAAGAGAACCCACGTGTGTGGTTGCATGTACCCTGCAACATATGGTGTCTGAAGTGGGATTTTGAGAGGCCCCTGCAGTTGAAGGGCCACACACACAAAAATGAGAAAAATGGAAGAATTTTTTTAAGAGTTTCTGTGCGAGCAGACGAGACAGCAGGGACTGTTAATGCAGGAGCAGACCAAACAGCAGGGACTGTTAATGCAGGAGCAGGCCCAACTACTATTGCAGCAGCAAACCCAGCTCCTAACCCAGCAGCAGGCAGCACAGGATGAGCGGATGGCCAAGCTGCTGACCCAATTCCAGGGGTCTGCCAGTCCAGAACTTGCGAACAAATCCCCAGTCCTCCTGAGGAAAATGGCTCAGAACGAGGATCCAGAGGCTTTTCTACTGACATTTGAATGGGTTGCCAAAGCTCAGGGTTGGGCTGCAGATCGCTGGGCAACTGCTTTGGCCCCGCTCCTCATAGGAGAAGCCCTGGCTCATATCAGGGCCTCCCAGCAGATCAGGCAATGGACTACCAACAAGTAAAAGCCGCCATACTGGATCGCCTAGGTCTGACCCCAGTGACCTACTGGCAGCAGTTCCGGAACCTGAAGTACACCGCTAAAATGAGACCCCGGGTCCTCACTCAGTGGTTATTGGACTTGTGTACTCGCTGGATTCAACCCGAGGAGCGCACTAAGGAGGTAATTCTTGAGCAAGTGGTGTTGGAACAATTCCTACAGATAATACCCCCTTCCGCACGCTCATGGGTAAAATGCCATGCTGCTGAAACCCTAGCTTTGGCGGTCCGACTCGTTGAGAACTTCCTTGGGGCCGAGGATCAGGCGAGTGCCCTGGACCCGACGGATCCAATTTCACCAGCACTTGCGGAGACCCAAAGAGGGAGATTGGAACAACGGGGAAACTACGGCCCCTCCATGCGCAACCGCCAAGTGCCACAAAAGGAGCAGTCCTTCCAACAAGGAAGAAGTCAAAACACCGGGCACCGCCGAGACCCTCACCCCCTTCCTGATGTCGGCTTGTCGCCAAATGAGAGGAACTTCCAAGGACGTCGCCCACAGGACCCACCAGATGCCTGGTCTCCAGTATCCGGTCCAGCGGAGCGCTATTCACGGCCCCCTCCTGCGAGGGAACCCTCTCCATGTTCCGCCTGCGGAGAACAAGGCCACCAGCATGTGGACTGTCCACAGATGGATTGTTCCTTCAGCAGGACCATCGCCTCAGCCTTCACTGGAGAAAATTACAAGCCCTGGCTACTTCCAGCCCAGGTTGGGGGAAAAATCATCCAGGCCCTTGTAGATTCAGGCTCTGGGAAAACTCTGGTCTTCCAGGAACTGTTACCGCCTAACGTGTGTTCTTTTGACTCTCCATGGAGTATAGAATGTATACACGGCGATGTAAAACGGTATCCGACGGCAAAAATCTGGCAACAGGTAAAAGGTCAGGAGGCCTACCTCGAAGTAGGAGTCGCTCCTTGGCTCCCTGCCCCCGTTGTGCTCGGCCGGGACTGGCCTTTCTTTTCGGATATAATGGCTCCAGTCTCTCACGAGGAGCCTTATTCTATGGCTCAAGAGAACCCTGGCAAACTTTTCCCCTTCTCGGCAGACCTTTTTCTCAGTAGACACCGGGTTCCAAAGACTCGGAAGCAAAGACACTCTGACAAACAGGACTGGTTGCAGAAATCTGGGTCTCAAGGTGGCCATTCTAGTAGCCAGAAGTCACAAGTGATGGCTGGGGATAGCCAGAGGGAGGGGGATATGGGCCCTGGAGATTTACCAGACCTATACCTCCCTGATTTTCACCAGAGGCAAAGGGAAGACCCAGTCCTTGCTAGACAGTATGATAAGGTGGTAAAAATTGATGAGCAGATATTGAATGCACAGGGGGTGATAGTATTCCCCCATTTTGAATTATCAAATGATATCCTGTATAGGGTGAATAGGCAGACACAAACAGGGGAGGTCACCAGACAGATATTGGTTCCCAAGGCGTTTGTTAAATCTGTGTTCAATCTAGCCCATACTGTCCCTTGGGGTGGTCACCTTGGCAGGGATAAAACATTGGACCGTATTTCGTCCTGATTCTATTGGCCAGGGATGCATAGTGATATTGCTAAGTTATGTGCGGCATGTCCGGAGTGCCAGCTAACTAGTCCGAAGGGACAAAAACCAGCCCCTTTGGTTCCTCTACCCTTGGTGTCAGTTCCCTTTGAGAGGATTGGGGTAGACTTGGTAGGACCTCTAGAACCTTCTGCGAAAGGACACAGGTTTATTCTTGTAATAGTTGACTATGCAACAAGATATCCGGAGGCGTTCCCTCTGAGAACAGCAACAGCGAAGCAAGTAGCCAACAAGTTGTTGGATCTGTTCTCTCGGGTTTGACTTCCCCAGGTTATGTTGACAGACCAAGGTACAAATTTTATGTCTAAACTGATGCAGGATGTCTTAAAATTACTATTGGTCAAGTCTGTTTGGACATCGGTCTACCATCCACAGATGACGGATTGGTGGAAAGATTTAACCGAACTCTAAAAGGGATGCTGAGGAAATTTGTAGATTCAGAGAAGAGAACCTGGGATGAACTTCTCCCTTTTCTGCTGTTTGCAGTGCAGGAAGTTCCCCAGGCCTCCACGGGATTCTCTCCATTTGAACTGCTGTATAGCCGCCAACCCCGGGGTATCCTAGACCTTCTAAAGGAGTCCTGGGAGGAACAGCGGTCCCCTTCAAGAATACCCAGCAATATGTATTGGACCTTAGGAAGCGCCTAGATGTGGTCGGACAGTTTGCTAGGGAGAATCTTAGGTCAGCCCAGGACAGTCAGGAGAGACATTACAATCAAAATGCTCGTATGAGAGTGTTTCACCCAGGAGATCAGGTGATGTTGTTGTTATTTAAAACCAGAGACATAACATAAAACACAGACAAAGCTCAGTGCACATCCAGAAAAACTTATATACGGTACAGTGCCTAAATATACATGTATAAATAACTAATAAATAAAATGGTCTTTTCGTTTAACATTTTGGCCAAATTGTTGTAAGCCCTTGAGCCAACTGCACGGCAGACCACGTTTCAAGGGTCCCTACACTAATATAGATTCTTAATAACCTGTGCATTGCCAGGAAGAATGATTTATAATAACATTACCAGGAAAAGCACTCTGTAATAGATTTGTCACAATCACACTGTAAGCAGGCAAGTTCCCCTGAGAGTGGGAGATGCCATGGAGTGAGCTTTTAACCATTTAAATGTGGGAGGGAGTGATCTTCAATTAGGTAGGAGGTTGCCACCCTCCAATCAGCTAAGACTAGTTGAACAAGAATTATAAACCATACAGAACACCTACAAGCTCATATTAAACCCCCAAAATACCCACAACATATATATAAGCATATAAGTTTCACAGAGGAGTGCTACTGAGCATGGCAATATATATATTTAAAACCAGAGACATAACATAAAACACAGACAAAGCTCAGTGCACATCCAGAAAAACTTATATACGGTACAGTGCCTAAATATACATGTATAAATAACTGATAAATAAAATGGTCTTTTAGTTTAACATTTTGGCCGAATTGTTGTAAGCCCTTGAGCCAACTGCACGGCAGACCACGGCAACTGCACGGCTGTGCGCCAGACCACTCACAGCAGGTGGGCGTGGCTCCAGCTTCCGCGCCGAGCCCTTGCAGAACTGTGCAAGGAGAATGCGTGCAATTCTTCTGCAAAAGATGCACGCTGTCTCCAATTTAGGCGGGAACCGCCATCTTGTGTAACAATATTTGCAAAGATCATGTCAAATACATTTGTATGTTTTATTATTTATTGGTTTATACTACCATATTTCCTCGATTGTAAGACGCCTTCGATTGTAAGACGCACTATCGATTTGGCCCTTACAATTGAGGAAAATTACTTTTTTGCTTACCATGTCTCAGGAGAGGTTCCATGTCAGCGGAGGACGAAGCGGGCGGCGGCGGCAAGAGAGAGGTCTCACATCTGCAGATGGTTGTAGATGGACGTGGGAGTGCGGTGGCGGCGGCAGGACAGGTCCAAAGTCTGCATGTGAATGAAGATAAGACAGCGGGCGTGCGGTGGCAGGAGATCATAATAGCAGGAGAGCTGAGCAGGAGCAGAGCGGCATAGGGGAACGGCTTGAGAGGTGCACACTGTAACCGGAAGTCAGACCCGGTCATCTTCCGGTGTTACAGAGTGCACCTCCCAAGCCATTCCCCTACGCCGCTCTGCTCCTGCTATTATGATCTATTAGCCGCCTCTGCCACCGCTCGCCCGCTGTCTTCTTATCTTCATTCACCTGCAGACTTGGGGACCTGTCCTGCCGCCACCACCGCACTCCCACTCGCTGTCCATCTTCAACCATCTGCAGACGTGGGACCTCTCCTGCCGCCTCCGCACACTTTGTCCTCCGCTGACATGGGACCTCTTCTGAAACATGTTAAAAAAATTTAATACATCGATTCTAAGACGCACCCCAATTTCAGACATGTGAAAATCGGAAAAAAGGTGCGTCTTAGAATTGAGGAAATAGGGTAATATATCCATAAAATAGACATGGCGATCCTTTGTCACACTGATCATTTATCACATCAGTTATTGATCGTGAAGCTGCTGTAATTAGCAGAAGGTTCAGAGCCTCAGCTAATGGTGGACAGACAGCAACTCTCCTTGGCTTTCACACATGAGCGCAAATAGGTACAATAGGTACAACTGGTTTCTATAGGCACATGACTTAAAAAGTAAGTACAGTTAGACGGTGTGTACTTACATGCACATACCATGGTCTCTAGCCAACTAATCATTACCAGATCAGTTCTCAATCTAGCTGTAGGTTCTGAGCTTCAACCCCTGGCAGAAATAGGTACAATTGAATTGAATAGGCACAGGACATATATTTAAAAAACAAAACAAAAACCCAGTGCCTTCACCATGCTCTTTGGAAGGTATATGATTTTTTGCATTTTGCATGAATCTTACCCTGGAATGTTGTATCTCATTAATGAACTCACACATCAACCTTTCTGTGGTGCAACACATGTTCAAGATTTATCAGTTACATTGCTTTTTAATCAGATTTTTCTTTTGATGCTCCCAATGCACTTTTTCTGCCCCATACTTGCATCAGAATGGCACAAAGCAAAGGTTGATACACGGCAACTACATGGACTTCAGCTGCGTTTATCTGTGAGCTTTAATGGTATTTTTACAGTATTTACATTATTTTTACAAAAAATATCTCAAGGCAATATCCGAAGTACCCTACAAGGGGGCGCTACTAGAAACCTTACAAGGCTTACACAGTCCAACACACCCACCCAGTTGGTTATAATTAGAGAGCATATTAAGCAATAGGTAACATTGTTTCAGCCAAGATAACATCACTTCTTCCTAGAAGAATAACCTGTGCGTCAGCTTGTCAATGAATAACAGCTCCCACTAACAACTTTATATTCATGATCCCATACACTTCTTAAGTTATCTTACAATTGTTGATGTAATAGAATGAATACAGAAAATGTATTATTTAATACTTTTCAAAGAAAATAAGGGCTCTCGTGCTCCTAAAACATTGCAGCTGCAGGCGGAGCACAATCTGAAGGTGATCACATATCAGCCAGGGATGGGTTAACATTGTGCCGTAGTCCCCTCTAACAGTGATGGTGTTGTACGGCACTTAACCCCCATTCAATGCAGGAAGAGATTCCTGCTTCCATCGGGCCTGGAAGTAGGTGTATAAGGGAGGGGGGGCTGGAAGTAGGGGTATAAGGGGGGGCTGAAGTAGGGGTATAAGGGGGGGCTGGAAGTAGGGGTATAAGGGGGGGCTGAAGTAGGGGTATAAGGGGGGGGCTGAAGTAGGGGTATAAGGGGGGGGCTGGAAGTAGGGGTATAAAGGGGGGGGCTGGAAGTAGGGGTATAAGGGGGGGCTGGAAGTAGGGGTATAAAGGGGGGGCTGGAAGTAGAGGTATAAGGGGGGCTGAAAGTAAGGGTATAGGGGGGCTGGAAGTAGGGGTATAAGGGGGGGGGTGGAAGTAGGGGTATAAGGGGGGGCTGGAAATAGGGGTATAAGGGGGGGGCTGGAAGTAGGGGTATAAGGGGGGGGCTGGAAGTAGGGGTATAAGGGGGGGGGCTGGAAGTAGGGGTATAAAGGGGGGGGGCTGGAAGTAGGGGTATAAAGGGGGGGGGGCTGGAAGTAGGGGTATAAGGGGGGGCTGGAAGTAGGGGTATACGGGGGGCTGGAAGTAGGGATATAAGGGGGGGCTGGAAGTAGGGGTATAAGGGAGGGTAACTAGACAAAACGAAACAAAGAACAGCGCACAACTCTCATCGTGAAATATATAAGTACAATTTTATAGTAAAAAAGGTTCATGGTTCTGCGTACATAAAGCAAGTAGAAAACAGGCACAGAAAGATTACTGGTATCTGTTACCACTCCAGACAGCTGGAACACGCAGGGACAGCAGGTAAGGATATCTTAAATCCACTTCCGCAATCTGCACATATATGGTATGCAATGTCCTCACTAGACACAAGGCACAATCGGAGAGTCCAGTAGTTGAAACCACGAGTAACAGGTATAAGGGAGGGGGCTGGAAGTAGGGGCATAAGGGGGGAGGGGCTGGAAGTATGGGTACAAGGGGGGTTTGGAAGTAGGGGTATAACAGAGGGGCTGGAAGTAGGGGAATAGGGCAGGCAGGAAGTAGGGAAATAAGGGGGGCTGGAAATAAGGGTATAAGGGGGGTCTGGAAGTAGTGGTACAAGGGCGGGCTGGAAGTAGGGGTATAAGGGAGGGGGCTGGAAATAGGGGTATAAGGGAGGGGGCTGGAAGTAGGGGTATAAGGGAGGGGGCTGGAAGTGGGGTATAACGGGGGTGGAAGTAGGGAAAAAAAGGGGGGGGGGCTGGAAGTAGAGGTATAAGGGGGACTGGAAGTAGGGGTATAAGGGAGGGGGCTGGAAGTGGGGTATAACGGGGGTGGAAGTAGGGAAATAAGGGGAGCTGGAAGTAGAGGTATAAGGGGGGCTGGAAGTAGGGGTGTAAGGGGGGACTGGAAGTAGGGGTATAAGGGGGGGCTGGAAGTAGGGGTATAAGGGGGGTAGAAGTAGGAGGTGTAAGGGGGGGCTGGATGTAGGGGTATATGGGGGGTAAAAGTAGGGGTATAAGGGAGGGGGCTGGAAGTAGGGGTATTTAGGTTGGGGGCTGAAAGTAGGGGTATTTCGGGTTTTAGGGGTGTTGGCAGAAGGGGTATAAGGGCTGGGTTTATATATTTAAATATTATGATTATGTATGTTAATGATTTTGTATGTACAGCACCCCCACCCCAAAACAGTTCCTGCACTCCTGTCTGCTTCTCTTTGCTTTGCAATGTACAGTATACTTCCACCCCAGCATTAAAAGGTTTAACCCGCCCTGTCTCTCTGTAATTACTGTACAATGTATCCCGTGCAATGATATCTCCCACCCCCTTTTCCCCGGCTTTGATCTAATAGGCTTCTGCTCACTCCTGTGGGCGGTCCTCTCATACATTTAACTCCATCCTACACAAAGAGTGGGGCTGGTTTATTTTTTTTTTTTTTCTCTTCCTCCTTTTCATTGTATTCTTCCATCGATCCGCACACAGACTGCTTCTGCTGCTGACACCACTGCAGGGTTACAGGAGGAGGAAAAGTTACTGGGTGAGTTCAAAGCCCTTCAAACGCATTTACAATGCAGTGGGAGCAGAGCTGTGACTGGGAAGTGCCTGGTTAAACGCAGCTTTCCCCCGATCGTTAAGTCTGAGTGGTGTGGGAGCTGGGAGCACGTCAGTCACAAGATTATTTGCGTTCATATGTTGCTGGTGTATATCAAAGCTTTTACTGATTTTATTTTGAAGTGGCCAATATTCGTGCCACGGGGTAAATTATTGATGGTGGTGGGGGGGGGGGTGTAATAAAAAAAATAAAAAACACATGCTGAGATATATAAACTATACTATTTTCTTTATTTTACAAATGTTTTGTATCTTATAATGTATTGATAAACATTTTAATGTTTAATATATATATATTTTTAATGTTTAATATATAATATTTTAGAGGAAAACTGCAATTCGATGAGATAGAAATCAAATGGAAGTGTTCACTGATTTGTAGTCGTAGAAAGTGAAATATTGAGAATAACTGTGCATGCCATGTCTTGTATATAATGTATACCCTGTTCACTCGTAACTATGTATTTGTAACCATGTATTATTTGTTATCTTAACTCTGTGCCCAGGGCGTACTTGAAAACGTGAGGTAACTCTCAATGTATTACTTCCTGGTAAAACATTGTGTAAATAAACCAGCCCAATGTAAAAATTAAACTGTTAATTGAGGGGGGTGGGGGTGGGGGGGGGACAAAAAACAATTAAGTGTATTTTAAATCTTTTGGTCCCTGTGGGAGACCTATCTCAGAATTCTACTATTGTTTAAGTTTACACTAAGTAGGTGGAAAGGTATGTTTATTTTATTTATTTATAAAAATATTTTACCAGGAAGTAATACATTGAGAGTTACCCCTCGTTTTCAAGTATGTCCTGGGCATAGAGTTAAGACAAATAATACATGTTTACTAATACAGTTACATAATGAGCAGGGTATACATTATATGCATGACATTGCATGCACAGTTAAAGAAAATATATATTATGGGCGTATGCAACAGTTACAGACCAGATTAAAATGTGTGACAGCCTTAGATTTGAAAGAACTTAAACTGGTGGTGGATGTGAGGGTCTCTGGTAGGTTGTTCCAGTTTTGGGGGGCACGGTAAGAGAAGGAGGAACGGCCGGATACTTTGTTGAGCCTTGGGAGCATGAACAGTCTTTTGGAGTCTGATCTCAGATGATAAGTGCTGCATGTGGTAGGGGTGAGGAGCTTGTTCAGGTAGCTGGGTAGCTTGCCCATAAAGAATTTAAAGACAAGACAGAAAAGGTGAGTGATGACCAGGTGTATGTTCTCTGGAATTTACACCTTGTGTAATAACTGAGTCATCAAAATGTATAGCTGAAGGTGTTGAACTTGAACCAGTGGGAGTGGAAGATGGACAGTGGAACTTTTAGATCCTAACATTCTGTTCTAATCCACAACTGTAAAAAAACATCTAGAACTACTAGAAACATGAACAATCTAAGGAAAAGCGGTAGGCCCCCAGCATTAAGCCGAGGCTACCCGGCAGAGGAAGAGCAGTTTCTACAGAGGCAGAGCCGCGTGCTCCAGCTAGAGCGCACAAATTCCTCTGCCAACGTATCCTCTGTTTAACACCGGGTGCCCACCGCTGCATACCGCCTCCCCCCGTCTGTCTCTGTTGGAAGAGAGAGATTGGCCGCCGACATGAGGGGGAGCTGGCCTCCCAAGAGCACCCTGCCCGGGCTATAGCTACGCCTCTGGGTTTATGCAAAGGTGCATTAGTGCCAATCAGGTTATGCCCAGAAATTCCCATTCAAGTGGTTGATCGGCACTAACTCTCTTTAGAGCATAACCCTCTAATTCTTCTTTTACCTGCTTGTTTTATTTTTACTTAGTTTTTTTTTTTTTTTTTTAACTCGGCTAAACTGTTTTTAGCTTTGGGGACCCCCATGTTCCTAAGTTACGTAGAGGTGCGATGGCTGCCTCCCAGGGGAAAGAAAATGCTCCCACGAACCAATAGCAAGTTGCATCATCATTGGTTGCGGCTTCCTATTCGATGTACATTTAACACCCTGAAGAAACACATTTGGTGAAATCCATTGACTGTATAAAAATGCTACTCTTATGCGTCCCAAATTCTCTTCGGGTGGTGACACAGCCATTAGGGGTTTACCAGAGATCAGTTGAGACAAGTAAATGTTGAGCTGTTTGTAGAGTATGTCACTATCCCCATGTAATGTTTGCTAATATTGTTTTTTCTTGGTACTTTCCTTTTTTTTAAATTTTTTTATTTCACATCACAGAAAACCATATTGCAGCAAAATTTGCAAATGGATATGTTTGGTGAAAAGTTTCACCCTTCCTCTGGCTTTATGAAATGTGTCCTGAAACATTGCTACATTTTGAAAGTTTTATTGCAATAAAGATTATTTTCATGGCATATTTTCATTTATTTCTATCATTACACCTCTGAATATCTTGTATGGCCCCTGGTTAAGATCAAATACCAATTGGTGTGTTTGCATGTCATCCACAGGTCTCTAAACTCACTTGATTCACCACCATTGTCACGTCCTAGCAATTAAGCGGCAGAGAAGCACTGTGGGTAGTGACAGGCAAATGAGTGCCCAGTAGGTGTGTCACTTTTTTTGCTACCGATTATTACATGGATGCTTTTGCCTGCCTAAGGCCGCGCTTCTAGTGATGGCGACCGTAAACAAATGCATTGTCGCCGCCGCTTGCGCTTATAGTAAGTGCGACAAAGCGAAGTGGCTATGCAATTTTTGGAAGCCGGGAATATTTGATTTTTCAGGGGCTGTCTCATCATGTGACAGCCCCTGAACCAATCAATGCCCTGGTTGCCCGTGACGCCACTGCAAAGCAAAATATGCTAGTGGCGTCGCGGGCACTATACGCGCGGCCTAAGGCCTCGGATATAGTGCAGGCATGGCGTTGCAAGCGCCTGTCTCTTAAGCAATGTATGGACTTTGATTTTCACGTGACGCGGCCGTCGCGCAAAAAAAAAATAAATTTTGTCGGCTCAATATACCATTGCACACACTATGGCCAGCATCATAGAAGTGCCGCATGTTTGCGCCGTCGCACACGCACCATGGCCGGTGCCTAATCTGTTTATAGAGATAAGCCTGGGTATAAGAAGAAACCGAATCCGGGGAACCGTACTCATTTGTATGTCGGTACCCAGAATCCTTGTCTGCACCTGAACCACTGTATGGCACGACAATGGTGTAAATTAAACTGGATCAGTAACCTGTGCATCACATGTAAGCACACGTGTGTACCACATGTAAGCACACGTGTGTGTGTATATATATTATTTTTGCTGTACCGTGGACGGGTATTTTCCCTTTTCTTTAATCTACCATACCCAGATTGTGTATGGTCCCTATTTATCTTGTCCTATGTGTCTTACAGTTGCTTTTTGTCAGAGCCAAGACTTCCATGGTCTTTTCTCAGCGCTTATCATTCAGAAAATCACACCAGCTCTAGGATTAGTGCCAGAAATCCTGTTTATTCATACATTTTTATGACATGCGTGTAATTGGGGTTGCCAGGTGTCCAGAATTGGACTGTCCTGTATTTGGACACTCTCCAGTAAAAAAAACTAGAGGTAATACTGGACATGTATGTATGGCTGTGTCTGGTATTACCTCTCTGGACATAGTGACTTCATGTGCTTGGGGGGCCGCCGGATTTCCCGAAGCAGGGAGAGAGCAGGGCTGTTACTAGGGGGCTGAGCAGCTTCCTCCATCCTTATTGGCTGCATTGCCTAGCAGCAACCAATCAGGAGGATATGGCAGGAGCTCTGGATGTGAGGCCAAGGAGAGGAGGAAACAGCATAGAGCGGTGAGAGGATTGAGGTCTCAAGCACGTGAAAGCACCATTGCGTCTTGTATTTTTTTTTTTGAGAAGCCGCCTGGCGTGTGTGCGTACATATATCTATATCTCGATGATACTGTATGTATTTGTGTAAAATCTGCTGTAGCAAAATGTGAGTCTACCCAGTCTGAAAGGAAAAAAATAAAGGAGAACAGAATGTATCCATCAACTTCCCCTCTTGTCATGAAGTGATGATACATGCTTTGTTAGAAGGTGGTTGTCAGCAGGAAGGAGTGGGTGTAGGCTGCTGCTGCTGGCCTTAACACTTCTGTAAAATGTGTGTGTGTGTGTGTGTGTGTGTGTTACACATTTGATAAATATGTTCAGCAAATAAAAATATAACTTGTGGGCACATTCACATGTCAGACAGGCCTGCAACCCTGCATTTCCCCATTATCTCTTGGCATACAGTTCTTCCACTTCAGCTAAGGATTCTGGGTAATGACATGCAACTGAGTACTTAGTGTATCACTTTACTTTTTGTCCATTTCAAAATGGACCTCTATAAATGTATGCGTGCTGTATTACACAGCTTTGCCACCTTTTGCTCCAAATCCATTCTTCTAACAATCAAAATCCTGTATATTTAATGTATTATTTATAAAATTTTACCAGGGGAAAAAAAATACATTGCGACTTACCTATCATTTTCAAGTATGTCTTAGGCTGCGCGTATAGTGCCCGCGAGACGTGACGGTGACGTCACCCGTTGCCGCTAGCGAAAGTTTTATTTCGCTTTGTGGCGGCGTCGCGGGCTTACTGGCATTTGATTGGTTCAGGGGCTGTCACATGAGGCGACGCCCTTAAAACATCAAATATTGCCAGCTTCCAAAATTCGCTTTGCTCTTTCGCATTGTCGCCGTCGCGCTTACTATAAGCGCACACGGCGGCAGCAATGCATTTGTTTTTGGGCGATGTCGCTGGCACTACACTCACGGCCTTACGCACACAGTAAAGGTATCATGTTACAAAAATGAATTCAATTCATAGATGGACATTCAAACATTGGCCTATATCTCAGCAGTTCTTTATTGCGAACGCCAATGAGTATCATAGATGACATGTTGTACTGTAATTTGTGAACTGGGGAGTGTTGACGTCACATTTAATGTACTGTAAACACCCCTCACTATATTTCAGTGGCAGCTGGAATTATTGTTAACTTTTGTCTGCACAAACATGGACACTTGACAATTTTCCGGGGCATTAGCAGTAAGCCTGAAACACTTGTGCAATAAAATTGCCGATTTTACTACGGAATTGCTGGCAGGTTTTCCCAATAAAAAGATTTTAAAAGCAGCATTTATTACTCCTTTCATACAGTATCATGCCTTGCTCCTGTGATGATAATAAATACTGCCATTCACAAGAAATGCTCAACAAGTACTAGTTTGATACAAGGGCGAGGGAATAGGTGAATTCAGTGACTTACAACCATTTACACTTAAAGTGTGTGTTTTTTTTTTTTTAAAGAAAGCAATGAATAAATTGCATGAAACATGGTAATCCGCAATATAAAAGTATTCTCCTCATTACAATTACTCTTTGATAAGTCATACTCCAGGGCCCTTCTTTTTAGCATGAGATCATAAATAATATTGTAATTAATTTATACGACCTAATTCATGATTACGGTGAGTTATAGGTTTGAATTCTGGATCTCACAGGCTGTTTATACGGTTTTAATGGCTGCCCCTTCATCATTTACTACAGCAATCCTTTTCCATTTAACTTTTCCTAAAGGCAGTGATACGTTTTTACCTTGTGCTGAACATTGGGAGTGTGAGGTGTGTGCTAAGTGGTCCCAATGTATGTGTAACACCTTTCTCTCCCCCCCCTCCCCCCCCCCCAATCGCAGATAGGGACCATATGGGGAAATCTACACTCGTGTTACCGGGTAACAGAAGACCTGAACCTCCGCCACTGGGAGCCTGGGGTTACCTGATTCGTCGAACACAGCGCCTCCACATGTAAGGGTTCCCACCTGAGTGGGATGGTCCTCTTACAGGAACCACAATAATAAAACACGTACACAGTGTATGCTAATAACTGTTTACTATTGTAACTACTAATAATAACTCGGTACCTGTACCACACAGAATAATGCATATAGCCGTACACATAGACGGGCACCGGGTGCACCCATCAACATAGGTATTCCCCAAGTACCTTATGTCCAAACCCACCCACGTGTGTTGGAGATAGCGCTATCCCTGGACGTGTTGGTGCACTACTTATAGATACCTGCCTGGGGCTCCAGCCCGCGGGTGCAGCTATAAACCTGGATTGGATCCACCTGAGCCGACGTGATGTTCTCCTACGCGTGGGGTGAATTCCAGCGTAGATAATATCACCACGGCTCCACACCATCTGTACTTTGACGGGGATCCGTCTGCAACCGGCACGCCGCAGTCACTGCGTGGCGTGGCCTCTGTAAAGATAGTCTCTATATAACTCTGGGGGGTCTGAGCCCAGACCCAGGAATCGGGCTGCGCGCCACTGAGTGGCTTCTAACTTAACCCAAACAGCTAAAGGGGCAGAACTCCTGAAGTAGGGCCTGTCCCTGAAGCAACCACAAACTGGGGTAATGGTAACTGTTATCTGGGGCCCCTGGGGTTAACTAGGCCTAGTGCCAGGGGCTACTGCTCCCTGCACACACACCCTAACTCACCCAGCTCCCAGGTCCAACTGACATACGCAGAGCCCGCGAAATGTATCTCTTTGCTCTTGCCGAGAATCCTGGCCTCTTATTGGCCACTATGAGGCCCCTGGTGCCTGTCTCCCTAGGCCTCCTGGGAGTTGTAGTCCCGCGGAGGCTATAGCTGCATTGGGGCCGTGTGCGTGCTCGTACTGCGCATGCGCGACTTCCTAATGGCCGCCGCAGCTTCCTAGTGTCTTCTGCGCATGCGCGCGCCTTTGTAATGGCGGCCCCCGCTAGCCGGGTGCGCCGCCGAGACTCCCAGGACTCTGAGCGCTCCCTGCTCCGGCCCTCAACCCTTGCAAGCAGCCGGCGGGTCCGTTGCTGCCTCCAGCGGCTCCCGCGACCGCGCTGCCCGCAAGGAGGGGGATCTCAGGTAGCTCAAGGGGACCGGAGCTACACACTCCCCCTGGTAAAATCCCAACGACCTCGCTTGGGTAGCAGACATATAACAGAGAGTTATATAATGAAAAATGCATTGCATAGGTTATACAGCAAATCATATGCACTTGTTCAATGGTACTCAACATCATCACGTTGATACCCGAGGCCAGCTGAGTCTCATAGTGGGGTACCCCTGATTGATTGAGTGACTGACTCCTAGGAGTCTTTTGGAGCTCATGATCGGGGGGGATACAGTCTCTAATCCCAAACCATCTCCTCCCCCTGGTAGAAGGAATAGTAAGGGGTCTTGGTGCCAGACATTTGCCCGGCCATCCGCAGCATGGATGATACAGGCCAGGGGGTCTTGCCCCTTGCCTCGGTCCACCACATGGTGAATGAAGTGCTCCATAGTGCGCATGAAGGAGGCAATAATTACCAGAGCGGTCATAGCACAGTCTTGGTTTGCTCCAATAATCTCTTGAGCGGCAACGTCTTCTGGGGACATCACAATATCTACGTGCAGGTCCATGTCTTGGGATGAAAAAGCTTGAAGCTTCCTCTTGTAGGAGTAAGCACCGCGCATGGCCTCTGTACTGGATATCTTGATGGGGTCAAATCTGCTCTCTGGTCTGCAGAGATCTTCTAGGGGGGACACCTCCACCAGGAAGCGATGACTGGGTGAGCCAAATTGCCCGGTTGACCCTACCTTTGGAGCCACCATGCTCAACGATCACTGGGGAGCTCACACCCGACACCCCTGGGGCAGTCAACTTACCCCTGTCGTCATTGGGAGGTACTGATCCCAAGCCTGGGACCGATGGTACCATCGTTGTAAGCCGGACTGGCCGTGGTAGGGCACACGGGCCCACAGCAGAGTCCGCAGTAGGTGGGGCAATCAGCCCGTTGTCCTCATTGTCACTTGTGTGGTCCGCCGGCAGGCGCATCACCACGGCTGATTGGCTACTGTTGTCAGTAGAAGAGAATGGGGGTAGGGACGCCTTACCCTTCGTTGGTTCAAACACCTGTGGCTCCAGCATTGGAACCGATTCTTGAGTTGAGTCTGGTACCGCTGTTAGGGCACACGGGCCCTCCAAAACCTCGTCTCTTGAGGTAGGTAGACTAGCAGCATTGACCGGCTCAGTAGAGAGGTTTGTTGCATCTTTCTCTGTGAATTCCGTAGGCCGCAGCAGCATGGGTTGCAGGAACTGTGCTCCGCAGTAAGCACTCTTGGGTCCCCAAGTCAGTTCTCCATCTGGAAAATCACATTTGCTACAAACACATCGTAGACACACCTGCCTGTCCACTTCTACCAACCGCATTTCTATTGGTAGAGGATAGGGGTCAAAGTCCATACCACCATACTTATTCAACTCTTTTTGTAAGCACGGGCACAGAAAATAGGGCACTTTTTCTCGTCTTACTCGCCACACTCTGTATAACTGAGGGTGCAGTTCGCTGCATCCGGTTCCTCCCTGCGGGGGAACAGAAGTGGTGGAATGAGACTCACTGCCGTCACAGAAGGAATGTTTCAGCCGTGGTAGGAGCTTTTCATTAATCCTGTCCCACGCCTCTTCTTACACTGGGAACTAATGATTAGAACAAGAGTCCCAGTATTTAGCGCACTGGTATTAAGCAGCTGAGGGAGCAGGGAGAAGCATCATTTTCATGCATCAGCATCATGCTGGAGAGGAGAGGGTTCTAGGGCAGCCATTGGTTAGGGTAGCGGTGTGCAAACTGGGTGGCGCAACCCCTTTCCCCCGGGGGGGGGGGGGGCGCAGTTTAGAGGTCCCGCGCGCTTCCTGAAGGCACTTAAATTAAGTGCCGGGGGAGCTGCAGGGCCTCTGTAAACCTTTACATACCTTTGCTCCACACGCGTCGCCATGGCAACACAGCGTCAAATGACGCAGCGAGGTCATGTGACGTCGCGTTGCTATGGTGACACGTCATGCCGGAGCTGGGGGGCGTGGGGATGAGGGGACTGCCGGCAGAGGGGCGCAGGGAAAAAAGTTTGTGCCCTCCCCCCCTGGGTTAGGGAACCACAGGTGTAGGTCCCCGAGGACCACCTGTTTGTTGCCCACCAATGGGCGCTGGAGCAACTAGATCTTTGTATTCTATCTTTCTGTTTTTTTTTTTTAATCAATATTGTAAGAAGTAATTAAAGAGGCAATCCAAGCAGTCAGATTTTTATTTTAGCAATTTTTTTAATTTTTTTTTTTTTTTAAATATTTAGCATTGCAGCAGGGGGGGGGGGTCTCTGGAGCTGAACCCCAGTAATTTTTGCTCCAGGGACCCCTGCTTCCAGAGATAACTTGCCTTCGAATTATGTGCCAGTAGCAGCTATTCTCGGCTGCCAGGGTTCACAATATGCCCGCCGTTGAAAGTTTAGGCGTCCTGCAAGCCAATAGGAAGCTGCAACATCATCGGTGTGACTTCCTATTTGTCCACGTGAAGCAGGAGCTTTAAACGTTGAAGCCCTGCTTGCTCAGCCAGTAAAAAAGAGCTGCTACCGGCACCTACTTCAGAGGTAAGTATCTCTGGAAGCAGGGGGTCCCCGAAGCTGAAATTAACAGGGTTCCACCCCGGAGACCCGCTGCTTTAATGCCACATTTAAAAAAATTGCCATCTTGGATTGCTCCTTTAAATCCGTTCATTTTATTTCTTCTCCCTTCACATCAATGCTGTGACTAAAACGTTGTTGCTGCGTCCTCTGTCATATAACATTAAGTCTTATCAGTAGAGTTACAAAGGACAACTCTGTAATGCCATTATTCCCCCCCCCCCCCTCCCTACTACTAACAGGTCTCCCTGCTCCACAATGTTCTCACTTGCAATGTATCCAAATTGCTGCAGCTAGAATCATTTTCCTTTCTCCTAGAGCAGGATCTGCACCTCTCCTCCTTAGATTGTACATTCTCTGGGGCAGGTATTTCCTTTCCTATTGCTGCATTTCTTGTATTACAATTGCCTGTAATTTGCAGCCTCTTTTTGTAAAGCGCTCCATACATCAGTGACACTATATAGATAAAAAAAATATATACATCGCCTCTCTTTCCAATTCTTCTCCTGGCTGCCCATGAAGTTCAAAGTCCTCTACAAAGATCTCCTCGTCACGTTGAAGGTTCTACACTTGTCTGTCCCTTTTCTCTTCTTCCTTTATCCCTGCGCTCTGCTCAGAAATGTCTCCTTTTTGCGCTCTTGCCTTTAAAAACCTTTTTCCCCTCCCTGCCCCCCTACCCGTGGCTCTCCCTCACGCTCTGTACACGCCAATCACCATGTCTTGCCACACTCCAATAAAATCTGAAACCCACTTCTAAGTGAAGCCTTCCAATAACCTGGGCTCATGACCACACCCACAGTCAGACTTTCCAACCATCATGGTCGGGCATTGCCATTCACGGCTTTTACTATAGCCCCTACTGTCTCCGTAAGCCTCCTAACATACAACTTTAAACTGTGCGCAACTTGGGGCACATTCCCTTTCCTATTGTCTGATTTTGTTTGTTGTACTTATTGTATTATCATTCCCTGTCCTCTCTTGTGCTTTTTTTCTTTTTTGTACCTTGTTGACACCGTATGCATACATATAGAAATCTATAGTTAATGCTTTAATTGATGTTCAAGGTACTTATTAAGTGCGCTGGGAAACAGCCGCTTCCCAGTGCTGGGAATGCGATCGGCTCCATTCAAATGATTTGTTATGAAAATATTCGCCAGCACTGGGAATTGGCCTCACCGCATTATGAATAAGGGTCCACGAGAATGGAAATGGATGTACGGTTTAGCTATGCGTCAACAGCTTCGCTTTGAATTAAATGGGTCTGCATCTCATGCTTTGTGTCTGACTCTCTTGTACCTCCTTTTCCTTACTGAAAAAGGATAGCCGCTTAAAGAGTGCACAGTTGAGGGCTGTTCTGTTGGTAACATGACATTCCTTTAAAGGCGCTTGTGGCAGCATGCCAGACTTACTCATACTCAAAGCCTGGAGGGGGGAATGTTATGCTGAACAGTACAAATACAACCATTGGTATACTTGCATAAGAGCGAAATCCAAAGAGTTTGCTAATCGTTGAAATGCTGCTCCCCTCTGGCACTGATACTGTTAACCCCTTCACTGATTTTTGAGTGAGTGGGAGGAGAAACCAGTAATATTTGTTTGATTTTCTTACAAGCAGAATATTAAAAAAAAATTGGAAGAATTAGAACAGAACTGACCTGTATGGTATGGACAGCAAGCAAGATCTCTGTCTTTCTTTCTCTCCTTTCCTTTCTCTCTCTCTCCCTCTCCTTTTTTGTGTATGTAACCCTGTTTTCCTCCACCCAATCTCACATAGGGTCTCCTAGGGGAAATGCTACTCTGGTTACATCTGTCAGTGTGGTGCATACTTGCTGGTAACAGGGGCCCCTGGGTCTCCCGCATGGTGGTAAAGGGGAATAACAGGACAGGCTTTTGGGGTCTTGCCCAAATTCTACTCACAGGTGCAGCGCCTCCATCTTGTGCAGCCCCAGCTGTATGGGGTGAAGTCTCTGCAAAAGAACACCCCCCCCCCTCCTCCCAATATACTTCAGTCTCAGGCAGGAGGTCTGTTATAAAATCAGGATACTTTATTTGGGTAGCACAACAAGTTAACTCAAGGTTAACAAAAGAACCCAGTTATCATGACTACTTTATTTGGGTTCCTTCTTCAGCAGCCACAATCACAGCAGTTGAAGGTCTCTTCACCTTCAGGATGTCCCTGAACTCACTCCCAGCCAAGGGCACCAAGAGTGGTTCTTGCTCTTCTCCTATCCCATGGTGGGATAGGAGGTATGGTTAACCCACACTTCCCGGAGGGAGGGCCTCAGGCCTGCCAGAGCCCTGACAGCTGGGTATAGGTAACCTTGCCCCTCTCACGGTAGGGACAGACTGACTAAATCAGGAAGTGCTATGCAGTAAGTAGCTCCAGTAAGCACCACCACCCCTGTGTCTCTAATTGGACACAGAACCTGATGACACTACCTTCACTGATTCACTGCACAGCATGTGTGGGGAAAACCCTTGATTGATCCTGGCAAACCTGCCCTTACCAGGTATTATTGCCAGGAGGACAGACCTATAGCCCCAAAACTACCCATGGCTACATGTATATACCATGGAAGCCTAGCACATTGTTTAGTGGACACTCCCCAATTATTATATTGAACCTTTTGGTGGTTTCATTTCTCATTTTGATATCTTCAGAGGTAGACTTCTCTTCCTCACTGGAGACGATTGATCCTCGCATGGGTGCAGTCCAGAAGCAATATTCAATATGCAAGGATGGCAAAAACGCTGGGACATGCTGAATTGTAAAGAAAACTGTTATTAGACTGCAAATAAAATTAAAATAAGCATATGGGAGTCATGGAAAAACAAATGTCGCTACTAACTGGAAGTCACAACATGGAGCCGTTTTGGCGCTTTGTCAAGGCTCCCGCAGGATGCAGCCACCAGTACTTTTCTCTTGGTATGGAAAATGAAAATGTGATGTTCTAACCTATATATTATATTTCTATATGAACCACGAAGTGCAGTGACACTCTCCTGGTTGAGAATGGCAGCTTCTAAAAGTATTGCTTTGATAGCCATAGAATGACTATGAACCTGTTCTATGGCAATGTATCTTTACAGTGAAGAGCTGGTTTTGGTTTATTACACCACTGCTAGAGTTGTGTGTAAAGCCTTTGCCATCAGAAAAGAAACAGAAGCTTGCTACTTACTATAGGGTACTTTTACACTCTTCAAGAAATCAAAATATGAACAGTTTTTTATACATTCAGTTAAAGACCATTCATGGACATTTGGAGATATGTTTTTGGGAATTGTAATGAGCATTTCAAACATCAGCAAACGTCTGACACCCTTTGGTTGCTGCCGTTTGGGGAGACTTGTGTGATCACATATCAGAGTCCTGTAATGTATATTCATAAATAATATACAGCAAATAAAAATACCACTTGTGCGTGATGTCACATGTCTCAGACAGGTCTGCAACCCTGCCCTTCCCAATTATTTTCTAGCATACAATGGTTCCACTGCAGCCAGGGATTCTGGGTAATGACATGCAAATAAGCACTGTGTGTCACACTTTACTACTTATCCATGTTAACATGGACCCCTCTAAGCTTATGTCTTCTGTGGTAACCCACAGCCTGGGTTAAAGTGCATAGCCAGTAAACCTACTCAGACAGCTGTTTCGATATTATGAACTTTTACTGTACCTACAGTATTGTTTACTAAAATAATTGTACAGCCCCCCACTATATACACAGTCACTTTCTTACCTCCTTAGTCTTTCTCCTCCTGTGCGGAGGGGTCACACAGGGAGAGGGTGGGTGGGGATTTGGGGAAGTCTCTGGCTGCTGCAGCTCAGAAAGCTGATTTGGCTAGAATTGAAAACTTGAGCAGGCCACTCCTTTTTAGAATACCAAATATTTTAAAGGAGCAATCTAAGCACTGCTTTTTACATCTGTAACAGTGTTTCCCCCACCCGGTGGGAGATATGGCAAATACAGATCGTGTGGTGCATGATACCTGCTGGTAACAGGAGGGCTGAGCCATCCGCCGATGGTAGTGGGGACACAGGACTAGGATTCTGGGGTTCATACCCTACATATCTCTTTAGCAGTGCAGTGCCGCCATCTGCCGTAGGCTCCAGGGAACTGAAGGTGATCTCCCACGGTAGAACGATTACCTCTACCCCAGTAAGGTCACGCACCAGGCAGGAGGTATAACAGGAACGGTTTATTGTCCTCACTATACAGCACAGTAACAAGGTAGAGTTCTGCCTGATGCAGTCTCTCAGCTAACACTGAAGGATGGTCCCTGGACCTTCACTACAGGCCAAGTGCACCCGCAGCAGTCCCAGCTCTTCCCTGCCCCTCTAGCAGAGACAGAGGTATGGTACACACTCGCTCTCCCCCTGGAGGGAAGGGGACCAGAGTAAGTCAGGCTCTTGGCTGTGTGACCTGCCTCTCTCAAGTGGGTAGAGACAGTACTGAATTTGGGCCGCACTGCCCTTAAGTACAGCCAGGAGGAGGGCACCAGGTCTCATGATTGGTCATGCCCAGGCCTGATGTCACCACCTCCCGCTGTCACTCAAGTGCAGCTCCTCGGAGGTGGAAACCCCCATATAAACTACTGGCCACCTGGAGCTGTACCAGGGCTTACTGCCAGTACAGGGCAGAGTAGTAGCCATCAGGTGACCTGGCTACACATAGGTTTGAATCATGGGGTTTCCGGAGCTGTACCCCATTAATTTCAGCTCTGGGGACCCCTTGCTTTCCGATATACTTGCCTCCGTATGTGGTGCCGGTATCTTTTCGGTTTAAAGATACTGGTTATGCGGGCGAAATGGGAGTAAATTGGCGCAGACACATACATTTACACAGGCGCAAATTGGCTGACCCAATTTACGCACATTTTGATTCTAATTTGCCTTCATACATCACTCCTCCGAGTGTCTCTCGTGTGTGCATACTGTATGTATGAATGTTTTTTTTTTTTTTGTTTGTTTTTTAAGACTTGTTTAATGGCTTTACCGGATGTCAAATTCCCTCTTTTAGTAGTGTGGAGTATAGGAGAAGGTGAGCATAAGATTAAGACCCAAAGTTCCTGGGAATGGAGAATCTGGAGTCGGTTCCTTCATTGTTCTTCGATATTGTTGAGGGTAGATGGAATTAAGAGCTCCCTTGGTTCCAATCTATAGTCTGCAGTGGATGTTTTTTTTAATTTTATTTTTTATTATGTAGTGTCCTGTATTAGCAGGTTTTATAGTGATCTGTGGATTGTTTTGTTTTTATGGGTAGTGAAGAGGGATTGTAGTCATGAAAGATTGTATCTTTTTTTTTTGTTTGTTTTGTTTTTTATCCTCCTGATTAGAATCTTGGATTATTGTGTAACCAGTCAATGTAAGCATCACATCTTGGGCTAAATTCATTCGGCGGCGCCAGCATTCTGATTAGATTTGCCTCTGGGTTCTGTTCAGAGTTCGTTAAGAATGCTTTTAGGCGCAGTTACTCTTACATTCTGCTCTGCTCAGGAGTTTGACCTAATCAGATTCTGTGGCAAAATGGAAGTCCTTTAGACACAACAGATCCCTCTGAGGAAATATCCTGGGCAGAGAGGCTGATCACGAACTGTTGGCTGGAAATATTGTCCCCGTCGTGGTTATTGAATACATTCATATTTAATCTATTCTTTGCTAATGTGTGGCTGTTTAAAATTGTTCTGTGGTAGATAGTATTTTTTTATTTATATTTTAATATATTTTGGCATATCGCGTCAGATAAGGCTTTCTTATAGTTTTTGTCTAATATGTAGTGTGCTATTCAGAGTTAGTTCCCCGACCCACCGGGGACCTGAGCTGGAGAATCCTCCATGGGGCACTGAGCACGGGAGAGTATCTTGCCCACTTCACGGACTCCCCAGACACATGCCCATTTTGTGGCACAAGGACTCCGTGTTCTATATCTATTTTAGTTGCACCAGACTGCAGCCCCTCTTGTCGTTCTTGAGGGGCCACCTCCTGCAGATCTGGTTGCATTTCTCCCCGCACCTATTTATTTTTGGGCGCCCAGTATCCTGGAACACTAAGGCCAGGGATCTCCTCGTCAACCTGCTCCTGGCATTAGCCAAACTGGCTATTTATAAGTCCAGGATGCAGCGTTTGGCTTGGGAGGTATCCCTTACCTGCCAGGCCTTATTTTGGGTGCTGGTGCGCTCCCGTATCCGAGCAGAGTACACCCACGCTGTGGCCACTGGGCAGGAAGCTGCGTTCACTTCCCAGTGGGCCTTAAGCGGGGTGCTCTGCTCCGTATCTCTCCCCCCCCCCCATGTTTTTTTCTTTTAAGCTTAACCTCCTTATTTAGTGCACTGTTTTTTATTATTTACAGTTACACTAGTTTCTGGCTTAAGTTTATTTTAGTTTGAGCCTTACCTTTTTCTGGTTGGTCTCTCAGCCAACCAGATGTCGTATTATCTGATTGGCTGGCTGCCCGCCAATCACTATAAGGCTTAAAAATAGATCTGAATCTAAGGGAGGCTTTGTTTTTGTAGACTCGGGTGTTGAGATCCTTGTTTTTTCTGCAGTTCTGTGGCATAGATGTTCAACGTATGGAGAATTATTGGTGGTTCTAGGTGTATTGAATATTTGTAATCTGGGTCCAATGTTTGTGTGTGGTGTGTTTCCCCCCCCCCCATATTAAACAGCAGCCCAAGCTGCATCCCCCCTCCCCTTTAATATGTGCACCCACACAATAAGTAATTAGTTAAGTTGCTGATCGATCGACAAAGATTCACCAAATGTCTGTCAGTGCAGCAGAAGAGGACCAAAGATGCTAAGTTCTGTGTTGAAGATCATGTGACCATGCAGTCACTAGATACAATTGGTGCACTGCTAGAGAGAGGGCAGGGCTCAAAAAGGGGTGTGCCAGAGCCTGTTTCAGAATAGGAAGGGGAAGTAACTTTGTAAATGGTAGTTATAGAAACAAAACATGCTTGTTACATTATAAAGCATTATAAATTTGATTAAAAAAACAAACAAATGCTCCAAGTATTTTCTCATAGTACAGAACTGATTTTTATTTATAAAAAACAAAAACAAAAAACCCACGTAGGCTATTGTTTTGTCTGCAGCTTTAATACGTAGATGTCATGGTGTAATTGTTCTTTTATTTGATGCTTGGACTTGAAAGATGCTACATTATGTAATTTAAAGTTCCTGTAGCCATATTAGTCATTTGAGAAATATAGATTCATTATACGTTGTGATATCGTTTAGGGGACAAACTTTATTTCTTCATACAGTAGAATGCTGTAATATGTGGTGCAGAGCTTTCACAACATCACCGGTTTCATCGAGTGTATTGGGGCAGTACAGTTGAAAGGAAGTTTGAATGTGTACATGTCTAGCTACAGTATAGATCTCCTAGTGATAAAAGTAATTCTGATTCCATAGTTAACCAAACAAATATGTGGGACACACTAAGTATTGGATTAGAATTACAAACGCTCTGGTAAAAATAAAAATAAAACTTTTTTCACCCCCCCCCCAAAAAAAAATCACCTTTTTAAGGGTGGCTTGAATTTTTTCACGAAATGTGAAAGCCCCTAAAAGACTTGTAGTGCATTGCAAGCCTCTGACCGAAAAAAACCTAGGAAAATGTGCCTGTGAAAGATACTGAACTGAAAAGCATTAAACATGATTCAACTGTCTTGATCCAGGTTGACCACAATGAATGTCGAACACGAAGTTGGTCTCCTGGTGGAAGAGATACGTCGTCTTGGTTCAAAAGGTAACCCATTGTTTAAAAGCCTAAAACCTTCATGTCTTAATCAAAACTCACTGGTGCTTCTGTACCACCACTTGGTTTAAAAAAAAAAAAGTAAGACCAATTTAACTAGGTGGGAAGCAGGGGGTCTCTGAAGCTGGGCCATGTTCATTTTACCCCCTGCAGGGGGAATTGTTTTTTTCCCCCAATTTTTTTTTTTTTAAAGTTAATGTTAAATCGCCCTTTTTTACAGAGGCAATCCAACAGCCGATCATAATTTTATTTTTTACAATTTTTTTTTAAATTTATATTTTACATACAGTAGGGTTGAAGCAGGGAATCTTTAGAGCTGAACCCATTCTTTTCAGCTCCGGGGCCCCTGGCTTCCGTTGACACCTCCCATGTGGGGTGCTGTTTGGCTAGCAGGGATAACAGTGGCCGCTTTTCAAAGATCCTGTGCCCTGTGGGCCCATAAGCAGCTGTGACATCATCGGCGACTGTTTCCTATTGGCCCACGTGACGCCAGAACTGGACCCTTACAGGAGATGCCGGCACCCCATTTGGAAGGATCTATGAAAGCAGGGGAACCCCAGAGCTGAAATGTAATGGTGTTCAGCTCCGGAGACCTCCTGCTTCAATCCTATGTTGAAAAAGGAAGCACAATTTGCACACAAAACCGTCTGCTTGGATTGCTCCTCGGAATCCATCTGTTCGATTTCAGGTTTTATGTTCTCACATAGCACCGCTTGTGTGCTGTACTTGGTTCTGTACACAGAACTTTGCATTTCACACCCTGGAGACTGGTCAGTCTAATTTTTACTACTTGAGGCATAGGGAGCAAACATGACTCACCAAAGGTCACTGGAAGAGCTAACCGGGATTTGAGCCATGTTCATCTGCAGTTTTCCACTTTATATGATCTATCATTTCTGTTTTAAAGCAAGAATGTAATTCATAAAATAAAAATGGAACCACCTAATCTCTTTGAGTCCATTCTAACTATTGACCTTCTCAAAAGAAGTCTGATTTGGTATTGGAGTTTAACGAGACCAAGCCCCTCCAACAGTATCCGAGGAGGAGTAATTTGAGCACGAACTGTTAACATAGGATTGAGTTCTGATGCCCCTTATTAGAACTTAATACCAGCCTGTGTGTCTCTATATAATAGTATGTGTTTTATACATGCAGGTGATGATGGAAAGCTGTGCGTCAAGTTTGGTGTGTTATTCGCTGATGACAAATGTGCCAACCTCTTTGAAGCTTTGGTAGGAACCCTGAAAGCTGCCAAACGAAGGAAGATCGTCACCTATCAAGGTGAACTGCTGCTACAAGGCGTCCATGACAACGTTGACATTATACTACTGCAGGATTAATGTAGCAATGTGCCGGTATTCTCGGTTTACTCATCCCTTTATTGCCATGGAGATCATCGCATTGCTGTAAAAAGGGTGTTTTTTTTTTTTTCAGGTGAACCATATGCAGAATTATATAAACAAAATGTGCTATTTTTATACAGGGGGAGAGACTGGAATAGCTTTTGCTTGTTTTTGAAAAATGCTTTTTATTTTGTAATCCCTGAAATGTCAAACTGCAATAAAGTCCATTTTGATTGTTTGTAAAGAAAATAAAGTTGAAAGAACTGTACTTTTGAAATGCTTTTGTAGTAGACATCAGTTATTTAAAAAAAAATAAAAAATAACTCTGAATAACAAGTGGATGTTTTTTGCAGCTATTTTTGGATGTGTTGCTACAGTAACCTTTTTATAGTGTCACCCTGATAACATATCTATATAACTGCTGTTCTAATGTTTTCCTGTCAACCCCTCTAAATTAGTCATGTCAGTGGCAAACGCTTTCAGGGGAGCGATTTTTATATTACGTCTGCAAATATGGAATATAGTATTGACCATGTTTCCTTAGGGCCTAGTTGGCAACTGATAACTTACAAAGGAAATAAGGCTAGTGGTCAGCGCTGAATGATAAAGCCGCTGTTATAAAATTCACAAATAACTATGTTAAATGCATCCTGCTTATTTATAAAAAAATAAAGACAAGGTATATTAGTAATGCGGATCTGTAATAGTACGAAGGTTATATACATATATATCTATATCATGATGCTATGGTTATGTGTATATAATTTGGACCTGGGGTTGTTGCTGGCAGCTATATACTTTAGCGATCTTCTGAAACTTGAGCTTATGAAGACGGCTACATTTGGAAAAATTCGAACAAGTTTTGAAAAGGGGGTTGAGAGCTGCATTTTGTTTGTTTTTTCACAGTGCATTTTATTTATCACTTCCAATGTGGCGAGTACTGAAAGTTTGTGAATTCATACAACATAACGCATCAGTTACTCCATACCTCCAGGTATGACCCAGGCAGGTTGGCACACATACCCCTATTGAATGAAGTCATTTGCAGTAGTATTATTGAGATTTGCTCAGCGTGGCTGTCCATTTTGTAACAGTGTCCAAGGTGGATACACTACAAAAATCAGTGTTGTCCTGTAGGCATGCATATTTAACACTGGTGCTTAGCTGATTTATTGCGATGCCTATTGACACCAAGGATGTAATGCAATTTCTAACGTAACAGTTGTAATGAAGGTAAGTGACACCTCCCCCCCAGAGCTCACTCACCCTCACCTTTTTTAACTTGGGAGGTCTTTTCACTTTGCTGCAAAGAACAGGATCTACTATGGTTGCTTCTACTCATACAGAGGTAAAGGGAAGGGTTCCACAGTGTAGTGTAGGACCTGCATTCATTTTGGTTATACCTTGACGTGGTATGCAGGCTTATGATGCTTTGGCCAAAGGGTTTAATTAAATAAAGTTAATATTATTGAAGTATTTAAACTTTATACTTATTACTTTATATGTTTTGTCAAATGGATGTAGCATTGGGCACCCCTGTCTTTTGTTGTATACATTTGCCACGCCCATTAGCACTCTTTTTGACATAAATATATATTCATGGTGTGGGAGTTTGAGCTAGCTGGGAATGTGTGTTAATCATTTTTACAGGCAGGCAGCCAGTGCAGAAAGATTTTTTTTTTTTCTTATGCTTTGGGCACTCCAATAAAGTAATTTTTTTTTTTACCTTTTGGATCCTCTCCTTGCTCCTATTTGACTGTGCTCTACTTCTTTTGCACCAACCTGGATTCCGTCAGCAGCAGCAGCAGCAGCAGCAGCACGTCTCCCCAGACCAGAAGATGACTGTGTGTAAATGCAACCATTATCTTATGCCTTATTGATACTCCCAATGAAATGGAGTGTGGTGGTTCTCCACTTACCCCCAGTTTTCAGGGAGCAGTGTTCATGTGATGGCTATATGGACATTCTCATTCATTTATATTGAAGATTGATTCATCCATTCATGGTCTAGGATTTATTACAATTGCGAATAGCCTGGTACTTGAGCGCTTTTGATCACACTTCTATCAAACCAATGAATAGCTTATGTGATTTACGTGGCTGATGGTCTTGCTGTGCAAGGCCAGAAAATAACCCCCCCACTTTGTCAAGATAGCAACTCAGACATTCTGAGTATGACATGCACCAGGGTGCACTGAGGGCATGCCCTCTAGATGTGTTACAGCTGAAGAAATAAGAGCTGCACGCCAGAGGACTGGTACAAAAATGAATGATTTATTGAACAGAATCGACATTTCGGTCCATAACGCGGACTTTTGTCAAGATAGTGTTGTGCATTACTAACATCACATATACATGTTATAGTGATTAAACACCTGTGAGACTGGCCTCCTCCGCGTTACCTCTCCACCAGACGTCATGTTTTCAGTGTGAACAAATGGTTACCCAGCGACGGTATTAACTACCTCACCAACCATGAGAGACACACAAACAGGCAGGAAGCTCAATGTCTGTCATGTTGTAGCAAAATGATTTACAGTGAAATCTTTAACACTTAAGAGAGTGACTTAACTAACCATACTAGACAGAAACAAGGGCAAAAAGTGATAGACACATTGAATAAAGTAAAAAACAAAAAGTAAGTGTGTATCTAGCATACTGTCATAAAATAGCCTTTTCACATTTACGTACAGCAAAAATGTCATATAGACAAAAGCACGATAGATTCATATAAACAAGACTCTATACCAGAATATATTTGGGACAACTATGGTTATTTAAAGAAAACAGGAAAACCGAAGTTCTTCATTTAGTACACTTGGAAGTACAGTACAGTGTCTAACTTGAAAATCTATTTAGCCTCCCATTGAAGCAATAACCGTTTGATGTCCCACCCTCTTGCTGGAATCTCAACATGATCAATGATCATGTAATGAAGGGTAGCGAATTGATGACTGCTGTTGATCAAGTGCTTAGCAACCAGTTTGTCAGACTGCCCCCCCCCCCCCCCCTGGTTAAAGCCAGCCTGATGTTAGAATGATGTTCATTCATCCTTTCCCTGAGTCCTGACGCTTAAAGTATAACTGTGCCTATCAATGATATGAAAAAGAAAACGGATAACCTATTCTCCTACATTCATACGACATTTCTGGAACGCCTAACTAGGACAGCCTGACGTGACACATCTTTGCTAAAAATATAACCTGTGCTAATTTATTTAAAAGAAAAAAAAGACGTTTGATGATATCCGTGACCTATAATATTTGTGCCTCTGTACAGAGACCTTTGCAAGTCACACATCTTCCTGATAGACCGGGATCTTTAGTAGCTTTAAGATCTCTCACCCTTAAGATATGTTTTTTTTTATTTTAGTCACCTGATTGATCTGTAGTAAAGTTGCATACTTGAATTAAATTACAAACTGCCCATGCAAAAATAGCTCTTCTTATGATACAGTAACTGCTAATGTATAGAAAACAAATATTTGAAGGATTTCAAAAGTAAGGCATGTTCCACTAATGCAGTGGGTTCAACAGGGGTTCCTCGCACATCCCTAAATGGTTCCCTGCAATTTTCAAGTCATTTGAAAATGGTACCAAATACAGAAGAATTTACAATGCATCTGATTTCAGACGTGCTATTAGAGGGTTGGGGTTCCTTACAATGCATCTGATCTCAGACATGCTATTAGAGAGGGTTGGAGTTCCTTACAATGCATCTGATCTCAGACACGCTATTAGAGAGGGTTGGGGTTCCTTACAATGCATCTGATCTCAGACATGCTATTAGAGAGGGTTGGGGTTCCTTACAATGCATCTGATCTCAGACACGCTATTAGAGAGGGTTCGGTGCCTTACAATGCATCTGATCTCAGACGCGCTAATAGAGAGGGTTGGGGTTCCGCAGAATGTCACAATATAATTATAGGGCTCCTTAATTAAAAAAAAGGCTGAAAACCACTGCATTAAAAGGTTTGTTAGCTGCAGAGGAAGCTCTCTGCTGATATTTTTAACTACAGTAAAGAAAAACATTTTTTTTAAATTGTAATCTCTAGAACCAAACAGGCTGTTTGATTAACCCCTTAACTGCAGATCCATCTGGCAGCAAGGGGTCCTGCTTTATGGTTAGTATGCACCATTGGACACTTTTTCTCTGCATTTTTACCTTTTCACTACTGTGGAGGTCATCTTTTGAAGTGAAACTTCTTAGCTGGCATGGCACCTACAAAAATCTCATAGGGGAAAACAAGTCTGCATGGGTACGAAAATGGAAGTGAATGACTGCGCATGTGCAGTAGCGGAAGTGACGTCGTTGTAGTTTGTTGGCTGCCTGCTGGGAGTTGCAGTTCGGGGACCGGATGTCAGGCATCCAAAGGAAATTGGGACCTTGTATTTCCCAGTTTTTTTTTTATTTATAATAAATAGCCCATATTTATGCATTTTTCTATTTTGGATTGCGCTCTTTTTCTTTTTGGTATATTTTGTAGATTGGATTTATCCTCATTAGAGCTGCATGCTTTTGCGTTTTCATTCCCCTCATCAATACATGTCTTCATTTTTGATAAATTTTTGAGCTCATATTTTCCTTTATTTCACACAATATTTTTTTATACACATCTAGCGCTGGTTCTTTTTATATCTATATATATATATAAAAGTGAAAATGTTGTTTGTGAGTCTCTGTAGACCATTTGATTGGTTCGTCGGTCCGCCCAACCCTCCCACGGCTCTCATTAGCCGGTGTGTCTCGCCCCCCCCCGTGTGTCCCGCCCCCCACGGCTCTCATTGGCCGGTGCACTCTAACCCAGGGGTTCCCAACCCCCGGGCATGCAGGTGCTGCCACCTGAGGTGAGGAAATGCTCCGTGGTGGTGGTGGTGGCTGTTGCTGCTTAACTGAGACGTGTGAGTATTTGCTTCCCCACCAGCTCTGTTTTTGCCCCCCCAGCTCTGTTTTTGCCCCCCCAGCTCTGTTTTTGCACCCCCAGCTCCGTTTTTGCCACCCCGCTCTGTTTTTGCCCCCCCCCCAGACACACACAGTGACACCCCCCGCTTCCCCTCCACCCATGCCTTCAACCCTGCTTCCCCCCGCCCATGCCTTCCCCCCCGCTTCTCCCCCGCACGGGTAAAATCATCATCTCTCCTCCAGCACCTCGTCATCATCATCTCTCCTCCAGCACCTCTCATCATAATCCTCATATATCTCCCCCAGCACCCCTCATCATCATCCTCATATCTCCACCAGCACTCTTCATCATCATCCTCATATCTCCCCCAGAACCCCTCATCTCCCCATCTATCTCTCATACCCCCATCTGTCCCCCTCACCCACACGCATAATACACCTCACATCCCTCTCCCCTCTGCACCTCACATCATTCTCCCCCCCCCTGCACCTCACATCATTCTCCTCCCCTGCACCTCACATCACTCTCCCCCTGCACCTCACATCACTCTCCCCCCTGCACCTCACATCACTCTCCCCCCCTGCACCTCACATCACTCTCCCCCTGCACCTCACATCACTCTCCCCCCTGCACCTCACATCACTCTCCCCCCTGCATCTCACATCTCTCCCCCCTGCACCTCACATCACTCTCCCCCCTGCACCTCACATCACTCCCCCCCCTGCACCTCACATCACTCTCCCCCCTGCACCTCACATCACTCTCCCCCCCTGCACCTCACATCACTCTCCCCCTGCACCTCACATCACTCTCCCCCCCTGCACCTCACATCACTCTCCCCCCTGCACCTCACATCACTCTCCCCCCCTACACCTCACATCACTCTCTCCCCTGCACCTCACATCACTCTCCCCCTGCACCTCACATCACTCTCCCCCTGCACCTCACATCACTCTCCCCCCTGCACCTCACATCACTCTCCCCGCTGCACCTCACATCACTCTCTCCCCTGCACCTCACATCACTCTCCCCCCTGCACCTCACATCACTCTCCCCCCTGCACCTCACATCACTCTCCCCACTGCACCTCACATCACTCTCCCCCCTGCACCTCACATCACTCTCCCCCCTGCACCTCACATCATTCTCCCCCCTGCACCTCACATCACTCTCCCCCCTGCATCTCACATCACTCTCCCCCCTGCACCTCACATCACTCTCCCCCCTGCACCTCACATCACTCTCCCCCTGCACCTCACATCACTCTCCCCCTGCACCTCACATCACTCTCCCCCTGCACCTCACATCACTTTCCCCCCCTGCATCACACATCTCTCTCCCCTGCACCTCCAATGACCCCCCCCTGCACCTCCAATGACCCTCCCCTGCACCTCCAATGACCCTCCCCTGTACCTCCAATGACCCTCCCCTGTACCTCCAATGACCCTCCCCTGCACCTCCAATGACCCTCCCCTGCACTCCAATGACCCTCCCCTGCACCTCCAATGACCCTCCCCTGCACCTCCAATCACCCCCTTGTAGCTCCAATCACCCCCCTTGCACCTCCAATGACCCCCCCACCTCGGTTTGCTGCGGAGGAGGGGGAAGAGCAGGCAGGACTTCACGCAGGTGCTCTAGCAAGCAGCAGGCATGGAAGTGCCTCAATGCTAGAGCGCGCTGCTGCCCTGGCTCGTGGGGGAGGGGGAGAGCTGGCTCCTGGGGTAGGGGGAGAGCGGGCTCGTGGGGGAGCGGGAGAGCGGACTCGGGAGGGAGACAGAGGGGTAGAGAGGACTTGGGAGGGAGGGGGAGAGCGGAAAACCGCCGCGGGACACACAGTGAGTGCAGGCCTGCCCTAGAGGGATCGAAACGTTGGAGTTTTGTGCTATGTTTAATACAGAATTTTTGTTACCTACCACCTGAGTGCTGTCGCCTCTTTGCGGCTTGGTAATGTATGCCTTTATTACCTTTATGGGACATGCACTAGCTTATTACTAAACCTGTACAGGAGTGCCAGTGATTCTTTACTATATCTATATATATATATATATATATATATATATATATATATACTGCCCTCAAGTACCTGGGACCAGTAGATGCTGCAATGTGGTTGCAACTCATCACCCAATTTCAGGAGAGAGAGGATGCAAGACATGCTGCAGAGCGGGAAACAGAGACATGCAGAGTGCAAGGAAGAGCAGAGACACCAGTTGGAACTTGCCAGGCTCTAGAGGAAGATCGCAGCATGCAGCAGCAGAGTCCAGCCTTTCCAGACCCTGTCCAGAGCATGATCCTACCCTGGAGAAAAATGGGGATCTAGACAGCTTCCTGGTTGGGTTTGAAAGAACCTGCAGCAATATCAGCTGCCTTGTGTGCAACGTATCTTAACACCTGAATTGAAAGACAGCTCTGGAAGTGTTCCAGCACACCTCAACCAGGATTATGAGGCCACTAAAGCTGTGTTCCTACTTCATTTTAATATCACCCCTGTAGTCTACTGGCAGACGTTCAGGACCCTGCAGTGGAGTTCTATGACTTTTCAAAGATAGTGGGGTGTCCATTTTGCATTTTTGTTAAGCAGTGGATTGGGGGGCTGGATATGGGAAACTCTGAGGGGCTACAGGATGTCATATTACAATAGCAATTTTGAACACTGTGCCCACCGAAAGCGTAAGTTTGGGTGATGGATAGAAATCCTAAAATCAGCCATGATGGCTGACAACCTAATAGATGCTGACATGGCTAACAGGGCAACAGCAGTTATAAAGGAGGTCCAATAGTGGAAGGGGGGCAAGCTGGAGAACCTCCTTCTGTTAAGCCTGCTGAGGCTTCATCTGGGGAAGCAGTTTGGACCCCAGGGCATGGGGGATAGCCATTGGTGTTTTGCCTGCAACAAGTTGGTGCATTATCAGTACTGCATGCCCAGAAAAGAAGAAGCCTGCAACTGCACGTGGAGGTGATTGCCCCTCAGGGACACGCCCAGGTGCCTATGTGGTGTTTGGGGTACAGCAAAATAGGGGTGACCACTTACAGCCAGTCACTGTGGGGCAGAAACCAACACAAGGACTGAGCGTGAGGATTGGACCTCAGTCCTGTGACGCATTGGGTGACACCACTTGTGCGAGTGCTGCAGTACTCCTGCTGGCACTGGACCTAGGCTCCGCCCTCGCACCACCTCCCGTGGCGCAACGGAGGACGCTCCTGTCTCCAATACAAGGCGGTGTCACATGACCAGAAACCCTCAAGGGGTTAATGCTAACTCTCTTCATTACTCCACAGATGGGATACACTCCGCCCCTGCCTATCAGTACACAGTCTATGTGTGATGACTCACTGCCTGCAGCCTTCCCATTGGCTCTCTGTGCTTTATATACTCAGCCAGCACCTAGACAAATTGGCTGAGCATAAACTTGTGTTTATGTACTAGTGCTTGCCTCAAGCATCCTGCTGCCCTGCCGTTGCTCTGTGCATTCTGATTGATATCTTGTACCTTTGACCTCAGTTTGTACCTGGGCCTCTACCTTCTCTGACCCCTGGACCTCGGCTACGCACACGACCATTCTGACCTCTCTACTTCTGGACCCCGGATAAGCACAACGACCACGACTTCTCCAATCCTAGACCACAGCGAGTATTACGACTATCCTGACTTCTCCTACCCTGACCCAGCTACACGACTACGACTCTGCAATCCGGACGCGTAATCTAAACATCCCCACCTCAGCCCTGCGGTCTCGTCCTGTTTGTGGTGAGCACTCGTTACACTGAGTGACTCAGGTGCTACAGTTACTATGGTGCGCCCTGGGGAGGGGACCTGAAGAAATCATAAGCGGATCCTGATTTTGAAGTGGCTGGAGGCTGCCACGAATTGCCTGTGGCAAAGCTGTAACTGGATTGGGGTGATGGCAGGTTTGGTGGGAGTTAGGAATCATTGATCATATTCCTGCTAACATGTTGCTGAGAAAGGATCTTGGGAAAATGATTACTCTGTGAGATCTAACAACAGTCTACACAGGTTCAGCAGCTCGCCGCACAAATCTAGCTACTGACGCACACTAGGAGATACTGACGCACACTAGGAGATACTGACGCACACTGGGAGCTTGGGGGGAGCTGATTAACTTTGTTGTACTGAAGTGGGGGGCAGAGAGGACCTCATATTTCAGCCCATAACCACAGATCAGAGTTTTTTAATTTAAAAAATACCTTATTTTCCTCTGTCACCTGTGAGTTTTCTGAGTTGAACATTGTCACGTGTGCTCACCACAAACTGGACTAGACTGCGAGGCTGAGGTGGGGACATATATAACCACCATCCTAAAACCGCTGGGCAAGGTCCGGATTGCAGAGTCAGGGACGTGTAGCCGGGTCAGGATAGGAGAGCGTAGGAAGGTCGTGGTACTTGCCGTGGTCAGGGATTGGAGAGAGAAGAGTAGTTGTGATCCATAGCTGTGGTCGAGGAGAGAGCAGGAGTCCAGAGGTAAGCCGAAGTCCAGGGATGCAGATGAGAGCAGTCCAGGTACAAGCAGGGGTCAATCAGCGTTTTTGTTCCCCTTGAGTCTGAGCTGGAGGAGCGCGGGCGGGCTTTTCAAAGATGTTTTGTTTGTAATAGCAAAGCGGCACTGAGGATGTCCTAGCAACGATGCCGGGACAAGAGGCGCAGAGAGAGGCCTGGAGCTCGTGGGTGTGTCTGGGATACCGGGAAGAGGCAGCAGAGCGGCGCTGTGTGGTCCGGTTGCCGTGGCTGGAGGAAGTGCTGCTTGTCGTGCTACTGCTGCCTCTGTGTGTATCGTGGGCGAGGCTGAGGGAGCCTCTCGGAGGAGGCGGGATCCCCTCGTACTCATGGCAGGTAAAAGTACCGGGTGGGGGGGGGGGGGGAAGATGCAGCATACGACCAGGTCCGCAGCTCACTGCTATACTTCATCTCCCTGCCTGTTCCTGTCGGTGCCGCTGACAAGAGGGAGAGAGAGGAATGAGAAGGCGGGTGCTCGCTCTCGCAGAGGAGGGAGGGGGGGTTGGTGTGTGTGTGTGTGTAAATGGGGGATAGTGTGTGTAAGTGTGTGTGTCTGTAAATGGGTGTGTGTGTGTGGGACAGTGTGTGTGTGTGCGCGTGGGGGATAGTGTGTGTGTGCGAGTGTGTATATGTGCACGCACGCAAGGGGGAGCGCAAGGGGGAGAGAGACGGGGGCGATGGGGTGGCAAGGGTTGGGGTAACCAGAATTTCAAAATCAAATTCGGAGGTTCCCTAACCAAAAAAGGTTGAAAATCACAGATCTAGGGGTAGCCGTGCATCAGCGCAGCGCCTGCATATCAGCAATACAGCAAATGCTGCTTCAACTCTGCACAAATGCTCATACGGAGTGCGAGTCACCAATCCATCTCGCCTCTATCCTATACATGCTGTCTCGGCGGCACTTGTAACTTTGCTGTGTGCACGCTCTCATTACCCAGCTGACGGCGGCTCATGTATTCGGAGCCGGCACGGCGCCACATCTATTCTATATTCAGTGGCCCGCATCGAGGGCCCCATTGATGCCACGGTATTCCAGCCCACGTCAGCATACTTACCAGTCCTGTCTTTAGCCGGAGGGATTCACCTGCCGCTGCAGTGGGGTTCCCTATATGTTCTGTCCGAGTACATAGGGCACATTATTTCAATGTGGTTAGGTATGTGTGCTATTACGTCCTAAGAGATTTATCACTACTCTGGTATATGTATGTAGAAGAACCCAGACATATACCTAGACAGCAACTACACAGAGTCTTATCACTATCACATCTCCTCTGTAAGGAGTGTCACACTGATATAAGAGCTCTACTTCTCCAATGGTCCTACGCTGACTTTGTAGCTAAGGGACATAGCACCTGGTGTATGCATGTAGAAGAGGAGAAAGGGACAGGCGAGTGACGGACCCCACAGACACAACACAGTAACTCTAACTCTATGTCTCCCTCTCCCGTCCTCTCTCTTTCTCTCTCTCTCCATCTATCTTCCTCTGTGTGTATATTAGGCTGCGGCCCCAGTACAAGTATCGCCCCTCAATGGGGCTGGGCCGAGTATGTATCTCTGCGCGTGTTAGGGGCAGTAGGTAAGGCCAGAAACTGCATTTGTGTTAAACCATCCATTTTGTCTGTAAAAACCTGCTAAGATTATGTAGTCAGCTTTTGCTGAAATATAATTTCTAATGTATTCAGCTTTTGCCAAATTACATTTCCTCTCCTGCTCAGGATTTTGCTAAGATTCTTTTTATGCTGTCAGCTTCCTGCTGTTTTGGTCAGTAAACAATAAGACTGGTTCTCTGAGAGAGGCAGAATCACCTAACATAGCTTTTAGAAGAAATTCAAGGTTTTCTGATAACAGACAATGAACAGGCTATGTATTTAGACAGTGCCTGTATAGGGAGAATTACGCCCCAAAATCATTCCACTAATATGTCCTGCCCATAAATCACGCCTCTAATCTAAGCCAAACCCAAGCTACACCTACAACCAAACCTTTCTTTTTTCTGTATAAAAATCTTTACCCTATGCTTAATAAACTGAGGCGGAAGGATTGAAACACTGTCTGTGTGTCGGTTCTTTCGTTTTCCCGGGCCTGTACGTTTATCAGATTGGAGATAACAGTGCTAGTGCGTGATAAAGCTTGTATGTGCTGTATGTTCGTATCCAGTCACAGAAGCCTCCAGCTCATTGGCAGGAAAAAGGTTTCTTTCAGCGCGCATTTGGCAGCCGCACTCTACGACCCGTTTTTCCAAAGACAACAAAATTGTATTTAGAACTTGTGATGGAGGGGTGGCCACGCCCCCCGGTGGCTCAGCCAATGAGGGCGAACCAGCTGCGTGAGGTCATGGGCACACCTGCAAACCCCCCGCCACACCCCGTAGCAATCTCCTGCATCTCAACACAGACCGCAGATAGCAGGGAAGCGCTGCGCATGCGCCGCTACTCCGCCGGGAACGCGTGCTCCAGTGCAGACTGGGACCACGGCCTTAGACGCATACTGTAGATACACACCCCATCCCTCCCCCTCTCACTTTCTATGTCTCCCTCTCTCTGTCCTCACTTTTACTGTACCTCCATCCCCTCTCTCCCTTAATCTCTCCCTTTACCCCTCTTTCGCTCTCCGTTTCTCACTCAGTCACTCTCATTTTCTCTCCCTTCCACCCCCAATCCATCCCTCTTCCTTCTACCCTCAATCCTTCCCTCTCCCTTCCACCCGTAATCCCTCCCTCTCCTCTTTGCTTCTCCCCATCTTTATCTCTCCTCCTATCCTCTCTCCCCCCTTCACTTCCTCTTTCTTTCTCCTCCTCTCCCTCCCTCTCTCTACCGCACAACCTTTATTTCTCTACTGCTCTTCTCCCTCCTCTCTCTCCCTCTTCTCTTTCGCCTATGACTTAAAAGGCATGATATGTAAATAAAAAAAACAAATGTTATTAGTCCTTATTAGGATTGTATTCCATTTAGAAAAAAAAATGGGGCAGGGCCAGGGGCAGAGTACCTTTTTTGGTTGGGCGAGTAGCTTTTTTTGTAATTTGTCAAGCCCTGTTTATACACATACAAGTGTAGTATGTTCCCCCCTCTCTGGAAGATTTTGCTGCTACAACAGATGTTTATGGTGCTTGCATACATGTGAGGGTCCAAGAGAGCTGAGTGGTCCACGTTATAGTGGGGACCAGGACAGGCTTTTGATGAGTTCAGACTTTTCCCATGGTGTCAGCGCTTCCAGCTTCAGTGGGCTCCAGGATTCCCAGAGATAGTCCCCACTAAAGCAGACTTCTTGTACACCCCTGCCCAATAGACTGTAGACTTAGGCAGTAGCAAAGGGGCTTTATTGGCAGTCACTGCAGATGTTATACAGCGGATGCATATAGTGACAGAGGATCCCAGGTCTCTGGATGGTGTTGGCTCTCAGGTAGTATTGAGGCCTATAATCTCTTGCCTCTTCACCCTAGAGAGTGGGAGCAGAACACACCTCCTCTCCCTAGGAGGGGTGGAAGAGAACTACTATAATTTGGCACTTCCTCTCTGATGCTCCAAAAGGGGAGGGCACATGGTCTGTTCCCTGATTGGCTGTACACTGACCCTTGTGGCACCACCTCTTCCGTCACTCAGAGAGTCAGCATGAGGGGGGGTCAATGCCCCCTAGGACAGCCTGCCACCGCCTGTTACTACCAGGAACTTACATGACAAGAGGCAGAGAGGCAGGCTGGACTATTTATTTATCAAATGTTTTACCAGGAAGTAATACATTGAGAGTTACCTCTCGTTTTCAAGTATGTCCTGGGCATAGTTAATATGACAAATAATACATGGTTAAAAATAGTTACATAAATGAACAGGGTATACATTATATACAATACATTGCATGCACAGTTAGAGAAGATGTATATTATAGGCTTATGTAACAGCCAGGCTACACAGGTATAGACACAGACCAGTTACACACATACAAATATGCACACACCATACAAATATAATTGCAATTTGCCAGCACACTTTATATGAGAGGACTGGGAGCCAGCCTGTGAGAGGAGCTGTGACGTGAGCTCTGCAGTGCCACCTAATGGCCGGAGTCAGTGAACTGCTGCACAGAGATCCTTTTCCTCTCTCTGCCACTGGCCTGAAATGTACATTTCTGACCTGCCCCAGGGGATATGTTTTTTTTGTAAAATTCATTTGGTGTAAACAAGTAACGTACCCCTTTCATATATATTAAATAAAAAATGTAATAAGTACTGTCTTTGAGCTCTGATTGAACCTGGTACCTTTTGAAGATATTAACTTCATCTTCAGACACACTTTGCTACATTGGGTTTTTGTATTAATAATTTTTTTCCCCAATAAACAGGGGACCAAGAACTCCTGAGGGTAAGACCTTACATTATTATAGGTAGTAGCAGCGTACTTGAGGTGTAGTGTGACAGTTTGGGGGAGTTATTGCTCATTTTTAGTGCCCTGCGGGGCGGTGAGTCAGCTTGATAGCTAGAAGTTGTAACCGTCACATGCTCACAGGTGTGGTGTTTGTCACAATGACAATTGTTGTTAAATTCTTTACAAATTGTTTTTGTTCAGCTACCTAGGCAGGGCAGGCTTGTTCTTTTGCGGTGCCTCTTACCTGATCCGGAGCGGCATCTCCTCCTCAGACGACGCAGCGTTATGACGGCACCATGCAGCATCACGTTGTAATGGCGTTTTGCTGTTATTGCAACGCCATGTGACATCGCAGCGCCATGATAACGGGACGTTGAAGGAGGGGATGCTGCCGGATAGGTAAGAGACAGTTGGGTTGCGGCCAGGGTGCAACCAAGCGCGCTGGTGCTCGAGCTCCGTGATGTCAGGCGCTCAGGTTGGCTGTGCGAGTCCTGGTCAACTTGTTACGCGCACGTGGGGGGGGGGCGGGGGGTTTGGTGAAGGCCTCGGTGGGCACGGCTATGACGTCACAGAGCTGGTTCGCCCTCATTGGGTGAACCGCTCACGTGACGTGCCAGCGTGCGGCCAAATCAAATTGAGTTGTATCGCCAAGCAGCTGAGCACTCACAGGCATGTGCACACTGGTCATACACATAGCAGCCTATTTTGATCTGGTTTAAAACTGATTGGCCGGCGAAGCCGGCCAATTCAGTTAAACAGCAATTCTACTTGTTGCCAAGTAGAACAAAGAAAAACCAGTCAAACAAATATATAAGGGAATCAACAAGTGCACTGTAAAAAATGCACTTAAAAAAGAAGGGTTAACTCAGAAGTCCCCATGATGGGGGATACCGAGCAGAGCACCCCGCCTAACGCCCACTGGGAGGCAAACTCCGAAACCGTCCCAGCGGACTCGGCGTACGTGAACTCTGCCCGAATACGGGAGTGCACCAGTGCCCGGAACACTGCCACGATGATAGCAGCAGCAGCAGCAGCAGCAGCAGCAGCAGCAGCAGCAGCAGCAGCAGCAGCAGCAGCAGCAGCAGCAGCAGCAGCAGCAGCAGCAGCAGCAGCAGCAGCAGCAGCAGCAGCAGCAGCAGCAGCAGCAGCAGCAGCAGCAGCAGCAGCAGCAGCAGCAGCATTCCCACTGAATAATACAATAAAACAAAAACCACACACCCCCCTCCATCCCTGCCAGGATTGGAAGACTAGTGACTTCCCAGGCAGGAGGCGGGCCCTGAAGGCTGAGGCTCTGGTGACGTCGCAGAAGGATGGGCTGTAGCGTGTGTATCCTCTGTGACGTCCCAAGGGTGGGGGGCGGCGGACTGACAGACAGGGTGGAACACAGATCACGGCAGCGTTCGAAAAGCAGAATCAAAACAAGGAGAGGAGACACGCCTTCTAATCCGCGCTGCAACCACAGCCACCCCTGGGTCCCCAGGCGGCTGCACTCACAACATTGAGAAGGTACATGGGCAGATTTGCTGCTGATCACACGCACCTAACCAGCAAGCAGCTTAATGCAAACCTGATCTGCTGCGAAAGAGATGCATTGAAGGGCAGGACCCGGAATAAAAGAGATCGCCAGCCACCACGGTGTGTTCTGCACCCCCCCGCCATATATTATTATTACTTTGTGTGTGTGTTTTTTTTTTTTTTTTTGCTTCCGCACCTCCCACCTATTTTTTGGGAGGGTGGGAGGAGATTGTTTATTTTTTTTTAAACAAGGGACCATGAAGGCCAGCGGATCGTGTAATTGAAGGCAAATACATAGGGAACAAAAAAAATATTGAAAGGCTGATGCGCAATGCCGAACGTGAAAAACAACAAGGCGAAGAAAAATAAAAGGGCTAATAGCAGCGGGGACGAGCAGGAAAATGGAGCAATGGCAGCTGCCGCAGGAGGCATGGCAGCCGCAGCTATAGTAGGAGTAGGCGCAGCAGCAGCAGCAGCTACGGCGGCGGTGGTGACAGCCTCGGCGGTAGCTCCAGTAGCAGCGGCCGCACCTACAAGTGACACCAAGAATGGTGAGGTCGCCGCCCCCTCTGTCCCTTCCTATGTCATAGGGGCACATGAGCACCGTGCCACTCTGCACGCCCTGGGTTCTAGCATTGGGTGTGCTGGCTCCCCCCCTCCGCCAGAGTTACCTTCTGAGCTGTCATCCAGCAGACAGGAACTATTTGGGAATGGGAGTGTTACATCTATTACCATCATGTATACATGTATAAACGCAGGGCGCTCCAGCCCGCATATGATGGATGGAGAGGTGGTTGGGGCAGGATGAGGGTTGACTTCGGATAGAGATGTGTGGGGAGATCACGGGCTCAGCAGTAGCTGATCAGGAAGCATAGAACAGGACAGGCTCTTTTTGGTTAACCGAGCAATCTCCACGTTTAAACTTTCCCAGTAAACCTACCAGCCCCCTTCTATTTCTTACACATCTCTTCTCATAACCACGGTCAGGGAAGGGGTTAACTCCATCCTTTCTCTTTTACTTCATTAAATTCCTTCTCTGCCTTCTCCCTATTAACTGCCAACTCCTCCATTAACCCCTTTGCTGGTCTTAGGTGCTGCTGTGCAATGCATAGCAGGATCATTTGACAGCACAGGTGGTTAAAAAATGTGCTGCATTTAAACTTCATCCTTCCCTGCCTCTAATATTCAACTCTTCTGTTGAATCTGCAACCCTCCCACCTCATTAATTAACGCCTCTTCCCAGTCCCAATTTCCCAACCCCTCCTATATCCTTGTACCATAGTAGAAACCCTTAGTACATTTCTTTTTATATTCACATATTCTATGTACCACTAGTTTAAAAAAATAAATAAATAATTCTAAATATAAAGGTATTTACTTTCTAAAGACACACGCTTTTTTTTTTCTAAATTAAGGTCTAAAGAAGTTGCCACCCTTTTCAAAATAGCCATTTTTGTTCAAATCAGAAGCAGGATCACTACTTTTTAATGTCATTCCAACTACAAGTACTGTATGTGTTTTTTAATTTGTTTATAAAGATTGTAGGTTATCCAACTAAACTGGAAATTGCTGTATGTATATATGTAATAATAATCATAGTAGTTTGTTCTTGTATAGCGCTGCTAGTTTTACGTAGCGCTTTACAGAGACATTTTGCAGGCACAGGTCCCTGCCCCGTTAAGATTACAATCTATGTTTTTGGTGCCTGAGGCACAAGGAGATAAAGTGACTTGCCCAAGATCACAAGGAGCCGACACCGGGAATTGAACCAGGTTCCCCTGCTTCAAACTCAGTGCCAGAGTCAGTGTCTTTACTATGTATGTCATGTCATATATACATGCATACACACGTGATATTAGGTGACCATATGTGTACCAAAACACTACCAATAAATTATTGTATAAACCAGTCACGGTGGTATATGATCTTAGAGATGGAAGTCAAAAAAAAGATTCACTTGGGGATGAAAAGGAGACTTTTTGTGCAACTTCAGAGAGTGATGAACCACGTCACAAGAAGAAATCTAAGAAAAAGAAGCGCATGCTCCATAGCGTAACTCTGCAAGTAAAGCGTTTAATAAAAGGTCACAAGGGAAGGAAATAGTTGCGCGTATGAGAGTAACATCTCTAAAGCACAGGACGCCAAGCTCAGAGTGGATAAAGATTGATGGGGATTATTCACTCAGGGAGCTTGGCATCCTGTGCATTAGAGTTGTTACTCTCCTACGTGCCATTTAGAGTTAGGCTATAGAGCATGCACTTATTTTTCTTGCATAAATACATACACAGCAGTCCAAGCAGATTTTACCATTGCTTTTGCATTTTATTCTTTCCCCCCCCGCCCCCCTTTCCAAAGCTATTTTTTATTGTTTAAATCTGATGCTTTTTGTTCAGGAAAGATAAGCATTTGAAATATTATTTGTCCGGGAGGTTAAAATGACGTTTCCCCTAGAGCTTATTGCAGCCTAAAGTAACTTAAGCTAGAGACTAAGATCATATTTTTGAACACTAGAAAAGCATTTTTTTTTTTTAAAAAAGAGCAGAAATTTAGGGGACAACATTGCAGGTGTTAAACTTGTACAGACTTCTGGAGCAACTGCCCATCCGGCACACTGAGATCAAGTAATAACTTCTCCGGAGCAATCGCATGCTTTCAATGTCACCGACACAAATGGAAGATGAGTCCTCTCTTTTGGTTCTCGAATGGTCAGATTGCCTTCCGTGTACCATAGGAGAGCAAAACGCAAACTTCCCTAAAAAACGGCCAAAAAAACCATCGTGATGTGGCGGAGACCCCTGGGGTGGCAGACCTCCTGACGTGTTGGCTACGTCATTGTGCGCTCAAGTTGTGAACATTTATGCACAGTCTTAGTCAGGGATAGCCAACTCCAGTCCTCAAGGGCCACCAACAGGTCAGGTTTTAAGGATATCCCTGCTTCAGCACAGGTGCCTCAGTTAAAGACTGAGCTACTGATTGAACCACCTGTGCTGAAGCAGGGATATTCAGAGAACCTGACCTGTGGTTGACCATCTCTGGTCTAAGTGTCAAGTCTACTTCAGAAAGCGATGGAAAATGCCCATCTGCCAGTCTAGCATTTGCCTCTTAAAAATGGCAATAATAGCCACTGTTCATTTTCTAAAAACATCTTTGAAATTGAGCCCTGATCACTGCAGTTGGAAAATCACTGCTGCATTAACTCCAAAAAGCAGTGTCTATTTACCTGACAGCAGGCACTATAATTAATACAGCAATAGTTTTTTCTTGTATAGCTCTGATGTTGTATGCAGCGTTGTACATAGAACTTTTACAGACACAGGCCCTGCCCAGATGAGCTTACAATCTGTTTTTGGTGCCTGAGGCACAAGTGACTTGCCCAAGGCCATAAGGAGCTGACACGGGGAATTGAACCAAGTTCCCCCAATTCTAACTTGTGACATTGTTTACAGAGTCAGTGTCTTTAGTCACTGAGCCGCTCCGTCAACCGTATAACATCCTCCTCCTACCTTTCATTATTTTATTCCCGGTTTATTAAGAGGCAGGATAATACTTTTTATGTATTCTGCTGCCGGTTAAACAAAACTAAACGGCCTTATTTAACCGGCTTGCAAGGTAAATTGCCTCTACCGTGGGGAAAAAAAAGCTGTGCTGTACGGTATATCCCATGTCGCTTTGCTGTTCGCTGGTAGTCTCTGAAAAAGGTAACACACATATCTGAAATGATGTACCAAACGGTTACATTGCCAGTAAATGTGTTGCATGCCAGAGTGCATTCATTACCTTGCAGATCCAGTGTATGAAGATTGTAAGGCCTTCTTGGGCAGTGTTTATTTTAATAACATACACGGTCCCTGCAAGCTCAGAACCCAAACCCGCTAAAGGATGTATGTACAGTATATGGATATATGTATGCATGCTACAGGTTAGTGATCTAATATGTATGTAGCACTATTTCCCCCACGCTTGGAAGATGTGGCGACTGCTGAGTGAATGTGGTGCTTTACCTCAGCTCGGGGGGGCCTGAACCTCCCCTGCTGGGAGCCTGGGGTGTACCTGGATTGTTGGGTGACAGCGCCTCCACCTATGAGGGATCCTAGCAATACTGGATAACCCCGTCACAGGACCCAACATAAGGAAGTATGAAAACAGGTTTTACTGAACACATATAAAACTGTACCACATGTATCATACAGACCTCCCTCCCCACAATGCCCCACTGTCTCACCCCCTTGTATTGTACACACCCGGGTTAAGTTCCCCCAAAGTACTGAGGTGCCCTGGGCACTTAACCACCCCCGGTGTCCACAGAGCTAAGCTCACCCCAAAGTGTGTGTGTGTGTGTGTGTGACAGCGCTGCCCACAGTAGGTGTTATAGTTGGTGCACTTGTTGGGGTTGTGTTACCTGCTGGGTGCTCCAGCACCCGGTACCACCAGCTGATGATAGAACCGTCTGGTCCCGCACCATCGCCGTCAGCGATGGCATCCGCCTCCTTGTGGGGTGGTATCCAACTAGAGGGTCCCACCGTGAGGAGAGTCTCTGTATCTTGCGGTGGCGACAGCGACGTCGCATCAAAACAAATGCGTTCCCGCTGTCGAGTGCGCTTATTGTAAGAGCGACGCAACAGCTTGGTTGCGATCACTGGAAATCATCTCAATTTGATTTTTCCAGCGACCGTAGCCTGACGTCGCCGGCACTATAAGCGTAGCCTAAGGGGCCTGTCCCTGCAGCAACCACAATTTGATTGGTGACGGAGGGCATACCTTGGGCCTAATGGGGCAAGCTAGGCCTAGTCCAGGGAAGCACAGCTCGCTTGACGCTACCTCTCAGGTTCTGCTCCCTGTTCCGACTGACTCGCGAGATCTGAGCGCGCCAAATGTATCGTTCTTGTTGCAGGAGAATGCTGCAGCCCTATTGGCTGTTCTATGCTGCCTGACTAACAGCCCCCGGGGCTGCTGGGGGTTGTAGTCCCTCGCGGAGCTCTGCGCACTTGCAAAGGTGTACCAATATGGCCGCCGCAACCTTGGGTGTTACTGCGCATGCGCAGGGCATACAAACATAGCCGACATCTATCTCTAGAAGCTCCGGCGACCAGATCACCCCTCTACCAGCCCGCAGCTCCCCGCTATAGCGGAGGTAAGCGGGGAACACATATACAAAAAAGGCCCACTGCTCCACCCAACATGACAAATTTATTAAATTAAATACTATCTGTTCTTTTCATAAGTAAGGGTCATTAAGTTAAATTATTTTGGCCAAAGCATTTTATAATGCCTGCAATCACATCACGGTTAACCCTGCAGTGCAGGTCCTACACTACTAGCACATGTCGTCTTTACCTCCCTTGTTGAAGAAGAAGTCTCTTGTGTTGTTTTTAGTGTTTTATTTTAATGAATGATTCTGCAATACAGTTCTGTCCTATGTCTTGTATACTGTCTGTAAAGATTTGAGGACCTGGTTAGCGCTATTTAAGTAGTACTTATGTGCAACTGGTAGTAAACTTGAAGAGCCAAACTTAATTCAGTTGTTTTCTTGACTCATCACAGCGATCAGTGACTTTGTATTAAAGGAACAGTTCCTTTTAACACCTAAATAAACTAATTATAGCCATTGGAAATGTAATGTGTTGGAATCTTGTTTTAAGAGCGCCAGACAGAGAAATCTATATAAAAAAATCATTTGAATGTTTCCATGCTCTGGGCATGGAAAACTGTCATACAGGGATGAGTGGAAAGTTGGGGGTGACTTGCGTAGTTGAAATAAAACTGGGTGCTGCAGTATGTCCCCGGAAGTAGAACTGTCAGTCGTCTGTGCAGATAATACATTTGTTTTCATTTGGCAATTAAATGCTTGGGAATTTTTTTTTTTACATTTATTTTTTACCCTTTCACTTTTGTGATCAAACTGATTTGTCCAGCCTACTACCTACATGCAAATGGCCAGCCTCTGCTTTCCTGTCTTCTATCCTTTGCTCCTGCTGTGGTGAGTAATAATGCTGTAAACAAGTAATACAAATACCACTTGTGGGTGCATTTGCATATCTCAGACAGGTCTAAAACCCTGTCTTTCCCCATTATCGCTTATCAAACAGTGCTACTGCAGCAAAGGATTCTGGGTAGTGACATGCAAATGAGCAGTGTGTGTCACTCTTGACTTTTTATCTGTTTTAAGATGACATGTTTAGCTTATGCCTGCTGCAGTACACAGCTTTGTCAGCACGGTCTGGGTTAAGGAAGTGCATAGCCAATAAAGCTACTCACAGACCGCTATTTCGACCTCTAAACAAGATGATATCCAGGCACTCCAGTGCTGTTTAGTGTAATATAAAATGTGTTTATATCAGGATCGATGTTGTTGGTCCCACCTCGGACTTTTGTCTGATATTTTTAAATAAACCCATTTGATGTTTTACTATGGCCACAGTAGTGCTTGGATATCTTCTTGTTTTCAGGGGTATATCTTTTTTGTTATTGTTGTAATATTATTTGCTTTCTCATCGTACCTCAGAATATGTCGCTGACTAATAAGTAAAAATCATAATGCAAGTTTTCTTTTTTTTTTCCTCTCGTATTTGACAAACATGAGTAACATTTTCCCTTTAAAGCAGCAGTTCAAGCAATATCCTACGTGTTTTTTTTTTTTAATAAATCCGTTTCATACTACGAGAAAATACTTGTAGCATTTAAAAAAAAAAAAAAAAAATAGTTTTAAAGACATTTTTAATGTTTCTAATGTAGGAAGCATTTCCAAAGTGACAGCCCCTTCCCCTTCTGATAGGCTCTGGCTCTTGAGCCCCACCCTCTCTCTAGCAGTGAACCAATTGTATTTAGTAACTGCCCAGTCAATCATATTCCGGGAACTACATTTCCCATAATGCTGAATTAAATAGCCCTGAGCAAAGCGATTACAGGAGAACGGATCGATCTGCAGCTTAGCTAATCACGTGCCAGTGTGCAGATTGTGTTGATGCACATATTGAATGGGGGAACGGCAGCTTTAACCTTTACAAGTACCCTTCTGAGTTGCCTGGTATTTTATGGGCACTTGCTGGGTTTCTAGGGGCAGATCGAGTGGACTCCTCTGACAGAGCGCCCAAACGGAAGGGTACCCCCCTCCACTTTTATGTTTCCGGCATCCGAGTACCAGACGTATCATGTGATCGCTCGACGTGGTGGCACTTTGGTTCCTGGCACTGTAAAGGTTAAGGGCGTTATTTACCAAGCTGCAATAATGCTGTGCTAGTGCTGTGGGGAGTTTCTGTGCAATAGTGCACTGATCTGCACTTCAGTAGTTAACTTAATGACCCCTTAAATATTGTGAAATCTAAGGAAGCCCATTGCATTGATAAGTTGCGTAACCTATGCTGTTTTTGCCTGCAACAGGAGTGTCCTTTTTAAGTGAAACAAGTGTTATTCTTCTCCTACCCCCCAAGCTAAGAAAGAGCTGTCAAACTTGTTTCATTCTGCTTTGAGTCATCACTTTAAAGACATCTTTCCCGTACTATAAAATCAGGGTTTTCATCGTATTTAAGCCCCGGGAGACGTAATGCCTCCCCAGGCTTCCTGAGAGAGGCCGTAACCTCTCTTTTGTATTGTCCGTGCTGGATGTCCTGCACTTCCGCTCGCGTGATTGCTTCTGGGATTTGTACTTCATCCATTTTGGGACTTGGTTGTATGAAGTACTTTTATTATAATGAGAATAATAATTCCATCATTAGTCAAACAGTTGCAAAATCGGGGGGTGGGGGGGAAGATGTATCAGGGCAATTAATAACAATTTTTGATTTATAGGAATAGAGACTTATTTTTTTTTTTTCTCAAACCAGCAATCCCACCCAAATATGATTATTTTATTTTAGCTTCTCTAAACCTCTGGGAACTCCTTGTTCCCAAGATTTTTATTTATTTATTTTTAATTCAAGATTTTTCTTTTGTACACGCTTTGACACAAAGTAAAGAAATTTAGCTGCTAAGTCAGGGGTGTGAAAACTTTTACCTCTTTGCCCCCCTGCCTGCTCTCCCCTTCTACTCACGCCCCCCGCCCATTACCCTGTCTCCAGCGTTTCTGATGTCATAACGTCATGTGACCACGCGCCGCCAGAGACGAGGTAAAGGGCCTTGCACGCACTTAATTTAAATGCTTTGGGGAAGAGCTCGGGGGGCTCCCAGCCCAAAAAATTTCGCGCCCCCCCGTTTGCACACTCCTGTGCTAGGTCATGAGTGGGAAGCCGCAATGTCATCTTCCGATGTTGTGACTTTCTATGGGCTGCAGGAGCGTGCCTGAGAACATGGCCGTTTTGTGTCCATCGGCAACTATTCTTGCTTGGTGGACAAACCCTAGAGTCAATCACAAACTGGAGTCACTGAAAGTCGGGGAGTCTTGTATCAAGTAAGCTTTAAAAACAAACAAAAAAAAACCGTAATCAAATCTCGAGTGCTGATTACTGCTTTGAAGGGTGACTTGAGAGCCAATTACATTCATAGGTTTAGGATCGTTAATATATTTTCTTGCCTGCTGTGTGGGAATGTGCCTTGAAAGCGCCAATGCTTAATTGCATACTTCTCTCCCAAATCCCACAGCACTCATTAATAAGAGACATGCGGGGTGGTGGGGGGAGGACGGACAGGCATCCAAGTCTTGCTGCTGCAAAATTGGGGCGAAGACAATTTGCCAGATATATCAAGTGAAAAGTCCATGGGAATTTTTTATTTTGATGCGGTGCATTTGATTTGCTCCAGAGTGCAGCTGGGAAATTTTGATACAAATTACCCCTCACGGGCCCATATCCTATAAACTGATTAATATGTACAAGAAGTACCTGGAAGATGATGAGGGAGACCTTCATCCAGCAGTGGGTCGGAGATGTTAAGTGTTCATATATGTGTGTTTATTGGAATTGCCTTAATTTAAAACATGCAGTATGCAGCTATAAAGATCTAAGCCAGAGGGGCTCAACTCCAGTCCTCAAGCCCCCAAACAGGTCAGGTTTTCAGGATATCTCAGCTTCAGCACAGGGGGCTCAGAGGCTTAGTTGAAGACCGAGCCACCTGTGCTGAAGCCTGACCTGACGATAGCTGGCAAACTGAGTAACAAAGTACAAAATCCCATGGACTTTTACTATACATTTACACACTGCTTATACATAACCGGGTAAAGATTGGTGCATGTACTGTATTTCATAGGTGTAGCATTGCTGAGCCTGGTTGGAACATACCATGGACAACAGAAAAGGCATTTTTGAGTATTTGGTTAGCATCATATAGTCACTCTTGTTAAAGGGGTCATTTTTAATGCCCACTGGTGAATAATGGGTTCATATAATTGCGTGTTGTAATGGTGAGGAGCAAAATGAAGAAGGAAATAAATAGATGCAATGCATTCTGATATCTGTGCTTAGAATGTGTTATTATATATGAACAAAAGTTTGGGAACGGCTACTAAAACGAAGCAGCAAAGAAACCCACTGCACATCCAATGTGACATTTATTTAGTTCATTTATATATTTTTCTTATCTGTCTGGGGGATTTTAGTTCAATCTTTTGGGCAAAACATATAGGCCTGCAACCACATCAAATGAGATCCTTTCAGCAGGTTCATATGCTGCCTATTTATACTGTCTTTTGAGTTCCCTCCACTTCCTGGATAAAAGAGGAAAGGAAGCAATGAAATCGTCGGCAGCATGGGCTCTGTGACATGCGGTGCCTAAGGGGTTACAATTTAGAAGCATTGTGTGCTGTATGTGAGCTCCAGTGCAATTTAAACTGGTTACAGAAATCAGATGTGCTATAAAAAATAGTGGGGGGTTCGGGGGGGGGAGTAATGTGCAAGAAAAAATATACTTCCCAAGCTTATGGCTGCAGCAAAGGTTATTTCCACCTCTCTCGGGGGTAGAAATCTCTCAATGGCTACTGCTATATAGTACTTAATAACAATAACTTTATTTCCTATAGCACTTTTCTCCCAATGGGACTCAAAGAGCGTCACAATTGCAGTATATGCGAAATGTAATTTTGACAGAAACAGCCCCTGCCCCGTGGAGCTTACAATTTATGCTTTTGGTGCCTGAGGCACAGGGAGATAAAGTGACTTGCCCAAGGTCACAAGGAGCTGACACCGGGGATTTGAACCAGGTTCCCCTGTTTCAAACTCGGGGTGAGTTTAATTTGCATTTCATCAGTCATTTAAAAAACAAATCCCAACAAGGCCTTTGCAATACAAATGATTCAGGAACAAGTGCTTTATACATCTGTGCATTGCAATGGTATGTGATCAAACTGTTCGGATGTTCGCCCTTCCACGTAGCGCAGTACTTCAGCATTCTCGCCCTCCAATGATTTTCTAATGCCTGCTATTTACATTCTTGCGGCCTATGTCTCAGGACGGCCGAGTCCCGTGTGTGCCCGTGGTGCAGGAGCATCCAATTTCTGGGCTCTGGCACTCTTGGTTGCTATATCGGATAGCTCTGTTTTCTGCTGTTACATGCAAGGAAGTGCCTTCTGTTTGCACAAATCGCACACACTAAACATGTAGCTGGTAGGGAGTTATTGACGCAGCATTCTGCACTGATCACAATTTTGTTTTGCATTTTATATTTATATACTTACAGTAAGATGTATCTTCTTGCCCTTTCCAGAGCTGTTTTTGTGGAATCTGATGCCCCATTCAGCGTGTCGACGCTTTAAATATTTAGTGTCCTGAGGATAAAAATGGAGCTCTCCACAGAGCCCAGCTGGTTATTATATAACCTCGGACACTAGAGAATAAGAAAAGCATGATTTTTAACACACCCAAAAAATTGTGCATACATACATACTCTTCCCATGAGTGCTAAAGGCCATGTCTATACGTACTGCGCTATATGAATGTACACATCTGTCTCTTACACATACATATGTACAATGTATTTCTATCCCTATACAGTATACCACTAAGGACCACATAGTATCTACACACATTAGTAGTAATGCAACACCCTCTTACATTTCTACACCTACCCCCACCATTAGTATACACTCCCACACACATCTTTTGTAAAGCGCTGTATACACTGTGGGCACTTTTATAAATTTATATTTACACACACATATACACACACAAACACTTACATCAGTAACATTCAGGGACCTTTTAACACCTTAAGTCATAAATCGCATGCTGCACAGGGGGGAGGGATAGGCTTCACCCACAAATACATTCCAGGATGCACTGTTTTTAAGTTAAACCTTTTTTGCTCTATTCATTATAACATCGCCGGAAGAAGAGATCAGTGTATCTCGAAAGCTCGCACAAATATAAGCATTTCATTAGCCAAAGAACAGTATCGTCTATTTGTTTTTGAATGTGTGTGTGTGTGTGTGTGTTTTTTTTTTTTTTTTTTTTTTTACTCACATACATCACTGGGGAGGCCTTCATCCAGCAGTTGATTGAGCAGGGCAGAAGTGTGTGTGTGTGTGTGTGTGTGTGTGTGTGTGTGTGTCTGTGTGTGTATAATTCGTTTATAATGTATTTTTTTAACGTGCAGGACATGCTCGGGGGCGGAATGCTAGCATACGAGTATAACTCATACAGGCTTTTGGGGTTGGGGGTTACTGCTTTAACATGGTTAGGTTTTGGAGAGATGCCAAAGTGAGTTATTAACCTCTGGGTAATTTAGCATTCAGTGGTCTGCACTGCAGTCTGTGCTCAGGGAAATGAAATACAATGTAATAACAAAATGTAGTAAGTCTGCCAACATACCACTTAGATTGTAAGCAGGCATTAATGTTCTCCCTACGTCTGCTGTCTGCTGTTTATATTCGGTGCATTTACGACTGCATTATACTGCTCCTCGTAATCTCATGTCTGTTCTGCAAAGTGCAGTTACAATGGCTGTGCCCTATACCCAAACACAGGAATGCTGTTTAGATTGGCTTGTAACCCACCCAGCCAGTCAGGGAGGAGTTGCCTGTAGAACGTTTAGTGTGCACTGGACACATTACTGTATGTACACATGTATTATTACCATTATCTGAGGATCATTTAGCCATAGAAGCCTAAGTGCCATTAACTAAGCCAGTGATGCTCATCTGAGGTGCCTTGTCGTGTTGTTGCTGTTAATGTCGGAATAGATTAGTGGGAATCGGCACAAACTGACAACGGTTTTCAAACGGTTAACACTAGCTAATGGGATTCAGAAGGCAAAGGTAATGTATGGCCTTCTGTTTATCGGGAGGCATTAGAAACAATACATTGTATCTGTTCAGGGTTTCTTGTCTTCCCAGTGTTTTTACCTTTTAATGTTTGCTGCATTTATCCCTGAATTATTATAATAAATATATATTTATATTAACGCAGTTGGGCGTGAGAATTTCTAGGGGGGAGTGTGGCGGTTACAGAGGCTCCACACTCTTCCCCATGGCATTTAAATAAAATGGCGGGGGAGGCGTGAGGCCTCTGCAACTCACTCACCTGCTCTCTGCCAGGTCTTCGGCAAAGCCATGACGCCACGGCAACGCACGTCAAATGACGTGGCGGGGTCACGTGATGTGACGTCACATGACCCGTGATGTAATTTGACAACGAGTGATTGGAGAGGGGGGGGGCCGTGAACACTTCGGCTCCTGGGCAGGGGGGAGAAGGGGGAGGGCGCAGCTCACGAAGTTTGCGCACCCCTGTGCTAACAGATACACAATAGAGATGTTTAATTCCTTACACAAAATCTTTGTCCACATTCATTCAATAAAGGACAGGAATATAAGTAAAAAAAACAAAAAAAAAACATGCCTACTTTTTTTTTATTTTTCTTCCTCTTACCAATTTTGTAATTTTTGCTATGGCAAAAAAGGCAGTTTGAAATAAGTATCTTTTAAAAAAGAAAAAATGATTACTCTTTTTTTTTTTTTTTGCAGAAAGACACATTCTCTACTGTACTAGTTTTTATATATCTATATCAAATATGCCACATTTTTTGAGCATCTCATTGCATTAAAAAATTGCCAATATTTCCCATGTGTGATTCAAAAGTTCTGAAAAGCGAATATGTTGCAGTTTTAATGAAATACTAGCCTGGCCTATAACCTCGCCTGTGTGACCATACAGACATAATAAAACAGAATGCACATGGGTATAGTGATTATTTCCCACGTTGCATGTAGTTGTTTGAGGCTGCAGTTTTAATCTTGGCACTCAAGACTAAAAAACCTAACCTATGCCATGCCTCTGCAATATGGATGTAGCATCTCTTAGGCTGGGGCCATAGAGGGGGTAGCAGGGCTGAGGCGCGCTGACGCTGAGGCTCGCCTGCTGAAATTTGCGCGATTTCATGCCCATGCAGGCGAGCCATTGGGCGCGATCGGGAGGTGGGGGGAGACTGAGGGAGGCGGGGCAGTGACGACGCTGGGCCAATCGCCCGCGACGCACTGACGTCAACGTCACGGAGCCGACGTCGCGGCGCCGTGACGTTGACGCTGCTCCGCGCTGATTGGATGTTTTCAGCCGACAGCGCTCTGAAAAACAGTTTGGCTGTCGGCTGAAAAATCCAGCGCCTCAGCACGCCTGCGGACGCTCGCGTGAGCCCCCTCTAAAGACATCCTCATGGAGGATGCAGGGGCTCAGCGCGGAGCGTCCGCACGGCTCAGCGCTGCTTGTCCTTCTATGGACTCAGCCTTACTTGGGCTTTGTCAAAGCGAGCGCTACAGTGCTACATGCCTCGCGCAAGCTTTCCTCTCCTGCGATGTGTGGACTGCAGGTTTTTGGAAAGCGAGTGAGGGAATGGGCGCGGTCATGACGTGGGGTGGGGGGCGTGTCAAAGAAGTATCATGAGAACACGCCTTTAGCAAATAATAAAATGCATAATGCCATGCAATTTACAGAAGTATTCTGCAAACCTAGTGTATGTATGTGTATATGTCGCCCTCTTTCCCCTACCCTCTGGGAAATTGTCTTGCTACCGGTGTGTGTCTTGTGGCTCCGGTTGTCATACCTGTGAGGCAAACACAAGGCCGGAGATCTCCGCGGTGGTGTGGGGAGTATCAGGACAGGTTCGCAGTGATTTTCCTCTGTGGTCAGCGCCTCCTGTCCAAGAGGATTCTGAGGCTTCAGGATGCACCTCATGGACACTTCTTTGCTTTAGTCATTACCAGGCTTCAAGGACTACACCAGTTGTTGCTTTGACTGAAGTTTATTGGCAGCAGTATTTGTAGTACATTCACTGGATCATTGTCACTGTACTCTATCCCTTCTTGGACTAGGCCTCAGTCACTTCTCTAGCAGAAGACCTCTCTGCAGTATCTGTATACTCTGGCATCTCTTCCAGAAGAACATCCTTCTCTGATCACTATCCCAGACAGAACTAACTTACACTCACTGCTCGACACCAGGGGGGCGCAAACTGGGGGGGCACCCTCCCCAGGGGGGGCAGGAGATTTTGCTGGGGGGGGCGCTGGCCGTTGCAGAGGCCCCGCGCTCTTCCCCACGGCATTTAATTTAAATGCCGGGGGTTCACGTGAGGCCCCTGCAACACTTTACTTGCCCCGATTCAGCCGCTTTGTGATGCGTCGCCATGGCCACGCGGCGACATTTGACGCGTGTCACGTCACATGACCCCGCAGCGTCATTTGACGCAGCTCTAAGGCAGGGACGGGGGGCGCGAGCGACGCAGCGGGGAATAGGGGGCGCAGCACAAAAAGTTTGAGCTCCCCTACTCTACACTATATAGAACAGCACCCCCCTCCTTCCCTGGGGAGTGGCTAGTAAGCCAGCCCCCCCTTAGGTCAGAGAGAGGCCACTATAACGTTATTGTTCATACCTGCTGAACAATGCAACATTTCACACACTGCACATTTATAACGGATCCCCTCGGGAATCATGCCCACACTGCCCACCTTTTATAGGGACCTACAGTGAGGTCATGGCCAGGAAAAGGTTAGTCCAAGGAGACTTGGCTACATGTATGTATGTATGTAAGTCATGCATGAAAACATGCCTTGTTAAAAAAAATTATGTGCTGTTTCTTGCAGCCCAATAATCCCATTAACTTCCTATAAATCCTGTGCCATTTCTTACAGCCCAGATAACCCCAATAACTTTCTATAATCCTTGCTCTGTTTCTTACATCCCGATAACCTATTAACTATCTATAAATCCTGTGCCGTTTCTTGCAGCCCAAAAATCCCATTAACTTTCTATAAACCCTGTGCTGTTTCTTACACCCCCGATAATCCCATTCACTTTCTATAATCCCTGTGCTGTTTTTTTTTTACAGCTCCGGTAACCTGTTAACGTTCTAAAAATCATGTGCTGTTTCTTACATCCCGATAACCCATTAACATGTTTAAAAAAAAACAAAACAAAAAAAACACGTATAAAATGTGATGCATTGAAATAAGCATTGTACTGTACACTGCAAAAAAAATAATTAACAATTATATGCAAGTAATGGACAATACATCAGAAATTTCTCTCCATAAATTATCATTGATATTTCTGTCATGGTATTAATTAAAGGTTCACGTTTATAAACCTCAGAAATCAAATTTTCAATAGTTGTTGTCCATATTGTCACAGCAAGCACAACTCAACTAACAAAAAGTCATTTGAACAGTATCCAGGCAGAATAGCTTACTACATTTTCATTGGCTGTTAGCCGCTCACATGACCATGCTGTATTGCTGTAATAGCAAACAAGTTTGTCTCCTCTGCTTTTGATATCCTTGTATCTTGCGTGCAAGCTCGCGCTCACTATGGCCATGCACTTTGGAATACACTGTAGCGCAAGCTATGTAGCTCACTCTGTATCTTGCACTATGGACGAGGCCTTAGGCATGTAATATAGTGCGCGCGTCAATTAGAATTGTTTGTGTCCAGGCCTAGCATTCTATACTTCAGGTGCGCATGGCAGTGAGTGGTGGCGCGGCAGATCACAGCAAATACATATAAATTTATATTTTCTCGCTGCTGCCGCGCCAAGTGACGCTGCCAAGCCAATCACAGCGCGGCTATCGCTCTGACGTCTATAGCCACGCCCCCTAGCCGCGCACGACACCACTTACAACATTAAAAATGAAACGCGCGCGCCACGTGAATGCGCAACGCCATGCGGCCGCACGCGCATCAGCGCCTACTATATAACAAGCCTAAATGTGCAGTCTGCACGCACACACACAGCCTCTGAGATTACAAGCCAGAAAGATTTCATGTTTGGTACTGGAGATATTTACTTCTGGTTCATGTCGTGTTGACGTAGACTTGCAATCTTAATATTTGAAAAATACTATAATTCCTACAACAATCATAATTGTCAATCGTGTGTGTGTGTGTGTACACACACACACACACACACCTCTCTTCACCTTTTTAGGACCCTTCTTCAAACACACCTCTTTAATGAAGCATAATGGTACTGTAGATCTGTGACTGATACATCTCAGATGCACTGACCTTGGCCCCTTGCAGACTCACTTTCCAGAACACCCTCGTACTGTCTCTAAGTTCTCCATACTTACCACTTAGATCAGTGATTCCCAACCAGGGTTCCGTGGAACCTTGGGGCTCCTTGAAGCAGTCTCAGGGGTTCCTCCTATGGACCACAGACACCCCCCCTCCCCTGGAGGTGGTTTTTTTTTGTATGTATTATGTAGGGTGGATTGAGTGAGAGTGGGGTAATTGACGGAAGGTAGGGGCGAGTGAGAGAAGAGAGGGGGGCAGAAGGGAGCGAGTGAGGAAAAGAGAGAGTAAGAGTGAGACGCAAGGGATAAATACATGCGAGGCGGGAGGGGGGAGAGTTAGTGAGATGGATGGGAGAGAAATACATGGGTAGAGGGTGGGAAATAGAGGTGGCTTGTGACTGACCCCGTAGAACCTAATATGTGTCAGCCAGATAGGGGTTCCCCGAGATTTTTTCGAAATACTTCAAGGGTTCCTCCAAACAAAATAGGTTGGAAATCACTGACTTAGATTGTAAGCTCTTCAGGTCAGGCTATTGTTTTATGTTTGAAGCACTGATTCCCATTATGTGTTTATAATATGTCACGTGTATTACGCCTGTGAAGCGCTATGTATCTGGATCAGGTCTGCACAACATACGGCCCGCGGTCTGCATACGGCCCGTCCGTACTCAGTGTGGCCCGGCACTGATCTCCATCTTCTCCCCTGAAAATTCTACTGTTTCCCCTGCAAATGACACCAAGTTTTTTTCAGGATCTGCAGGGGAAACAGTAGAATTTTCAGGGGAGAAGACGGACATCGCCGAACCCCGCCGCCGGTGAGAGTTCTGAGGGAAGGGGGAGGTGAGAGTTGTGAGGGAAGGGGGAGGTGAGAGTTGTGAGGGAAGGGGGAGGTGAGAGTTGTGAGGGAAGGGGGAGGTGAGAGTTGTGAGGGAAGGGGGAGGTGAGAGTTGTGAGGGAAGGGGGGAGGGGGAGGTGAGAGTTGTGAAAGGAGGGGGGGCCAGTTTGGCCCGTTTCACTTTATGAGAGAGAGATCTAATTAAACTTGTCCCGGGCCCAGCGACTGGACAAAGTTGTTGCCGCCGGGCCCCGGCTCTCCCCCAGCTGTAGGTATATCCCCCATCTCTGTACCAAGCTGAGCTTCTGACGCTGGCGTGCGCCGGGCCTCTCTGACGTCGGCGCGCGCCGGAGGTATGCAGGGCCCACCTTCCGGTGTGCACCGGCATGAGAGGGAAGCTCGGTGCGCGCCAATGTCAGAAGTTTGGCATGGGACAGTGAGGCAGAGTGTGTGTGTGTGTGTGTGTGTGTGTGTGTGCGTGTATTTTAGATGTATGGGGGGGTATTTTTATATGTATTGGGGAGGGGGTATTTTTATATGTATTGGGGAAGGGGGTATTTTTATATGTATTGGGGAGGGGGTATTTTTATATGTATTGGGGAGGGGGTATTTTTATATGTATTGGGGAGGGGGTATTTTTATATGTATTGGGGAGGGGGGTATTTTTATATGTATTGGGGAGGGGGTATTTTTATATGTATTTGGGGGAGGGGTGTATTTTTATATGTATTGGGGAGGGGGGTATTTTTATATGTATTGGGGAGGGGGTATTTTTATATGTATTTGGGGAGGGGTGTATTTTTATATGTATTTGGGGGAGGGGTGTATTTTTATATGTATTTGGGGAGGGGTGTATTTTTATATGTATTTGGGGGAGGAGTGTATTTTTATATGTTTTGGGGAGGGGTGTATTTTTATATGTATTGGGGAGGGGGGTATTTTTATATGTATTTGGGGGAGGGGGTATTTTTATATGTATTTGGGGGAGGGGTGTATTTTTATATGTATTGGGGAGGGGGGTATTTTTATATGTATTGGGGAGGGGGTATTTTTATATGTATTTGGGAAGGGGTGTATTTTTATATGTGTTTGGGGGAGGAGTGTATTTTTATATGTTTTGGGGAGGGGTGTGTTTTTATATGTATTGGGGAGGGGGGTATTTTTATATGTATTTGGGGGAGGGGTGTATTTTTATATGTATTTGGGGGAGGGGTGTATTTTTATATGTATTGGGGAGGGGGGTATTTTTATATGTATTGGGGAGGGGTGTATTTTTATATGTATTGGGGAGGGGTGTATTTTTATATGTATTTGGGGGAGGGGTGTATTTTTATATGTATTGGGGAGGGGGGTATTTTTATATGTATTGGGGAGGGGTGTATTTTTATATGTATTGGGGAGGGGTGTATTTTTATATGTATTGGGGAGGGGTGTATTTTTATATGTATTGGGGAGGGGGGTATTTTTATATGTATTGGGGAGGGGGGTATTTTTATATGTATTTGGGGGAGGGGTGTATTTTTATATGTATTTGGGGGAGGGGTGTATTTTTATATGTATTGGGGAGGGGGGTATTTTTATATGTATTGGGGAGGGGTGTATTTTTATATGTATTGGGGAGGGGTGTATTTTTATATGTATTTGGGGGAGGGGTGTATTTTTATATGTATTGGGGAGGGGGGTATTTTTATATGTATTGGGGAGGGGTGTATTTTTATATGTATTGGGGAGGGGTGTATTTTTATATGTATTGGGGAGGGGTGTATTTTTATATGTATTGGGGAGGGGGGTATTTTTATATGTATTGGGGAGGGGGGTATTTTTATATGTATTGGGGAGGGGGGTATTTTTATATGTATTGGGGAGGGGGGTATTTTTTGTATGTATTGGGGAGGGGTGTATTTTTATATGTATTGGGGAGGGGGGTATTTTTTGTATGTATTGGGGAGGGGTGTATTTTTATATGTATAGGGGAGGGGGGTATTTTTATATGTATTGGGGAGGGGGGTAATTTTATATGTATTGGGGAGGGGGGTATTTTTATATGTATTGGGGAGGGGGGTATTTTTATATGTATGAGGGAGGGGGGTATTTTTATATGTATTGGGGAGGGGTGTATTTTTATATGTATTGGGGAGGGGTGTATTTTTATATGTATTGGGGAGGGGGGTATTTTTATATGTATTGGGGAGGGGGGTATTTTTATATGTATTGGGGAGGGGGGTATTTTTATATGTATTGGGGAGGGGGGTATTTTTATATGTATTGGGGAGGGGGGTATTTTTATATGTATTGGGGAGGGGGGTATTTTTATATGTATTGGGGAGGGGGGTATTTTTATATGTATTGGGGAGGGGGGTATTTTTATATGTATTGGGGAGGGGGGTATTTTTATATGTATTGGGGAGGGGTGTATTTTTATATGTATTGGGGAGGGGTGTATTTTTATATGTATTGGGGAGGGGGGTATTTTTATATGTATTGGGGAGGGGGGTATTTTTATATGTATTGGGGAGGGGGGTATTTTTATATGTATTGGGGAGGGGGGTATTTTTATATGTATTGGGGAGGGGGGTATTTTTATATGTATTGGGGAGGGGTGTATTTTTATATGTATTGGGGAGGGGTGTATTTTTATATGTATTGGGGAGGGGTGTATTTTTATATGTATTGGGGAGGGGGGTATTTTTATATGTATTGGGGAGGGGGGTATTTTTATATGTATTGGGGAGGGGTGTATTTTTATATGTATTGGGGAGGGGTGTATTTTTATATGTATTGGGGAGGGGTGTATTTTTATATGTATTGGGGAGGGGGGTATTTTTATATGTATTGGGGAGGGGGGTATTTTTATATGTATTGGGGAGGGGTGTATTTTTATATGTATTTGGGGGAGGGGTGTATTTTTATATGTATTGGGGAGGGGTGTATTTTTATATGTATTGGGGAGGGGTGTATTTTTATATGTATTGGGGAGGGGGGTATTTTTATATGTATTGGGGAGGGGGGTATTTTTATATGTATTGGGGAGGGGTGTATTTTTATATGTATTTGGGGGAGGTGTCTTTTGCACCATTTCATATTCTATTTCGTAAAAAATGCTGGGAGGGCGCTTAATCTCCAAACCCCTCCCCAGAAATTTTATTACGAAGTAGAATAGGAAATGGTGCAAATTGGTGCCTGCTTGGAGTGAAATTTAGAAAAAAAGGACATAACGGTCTGAAAATGTATAAATAACATACCTCCCCCACTGACGTTTCGAGCGTGTTGCACTTTTCACCATTGTGTCCAATATTTTTTGGAAAAGCCACCTGGCAACCCTACACCTAGCTTCCCTCTTTATTATCCCGTCCAGTTTAGCTTAAAAATTACTTTAGAAGGATGAGCAGGGGACTTCTCTATAGAATTACCCACAATACTCCTTTTGTAGATGCTGTGGAAACAACACACTGGATATAGAGCCAATATTGGTCTTTCTCCCTCCTAATAAGAGGTAAAAGAGAATTTTAATCCTAATAGAATTCGATTGTGAAATTCTGGGGAACCCCAACCTCCCCGTCACCTTTGTCTCTCATCGTCTCTCCTCTGTAACATTCTCCCGCTTACACTCCCGCTCTCCCTCAAATTTGCGTGCGCACACACACTCCCCTTCTCACTTACACTCTCCCTCATACACACTCACACTCACTCTCTCCCACTTACTCACACACATTCTCCCTCTCCCACTTACTTACTCACACACACACTCTCCCTCCCACACACACTCTACCACTTACACACACACTCTCCCAAGTACACCCCCACCCCCCTGCCTTCTTGGGTGAGCGCATGCGTGCTCTTACCCAATCCTTCCTTCCTCTCCCTCCTGGAGCAGGCAGGGAGGAAGGATAGCAGTAACCGGGCTATGTGGGGATCCGCTGGGCCTGAGACAGCATAGAAGATGCAAAAAAGAGAACACAGCGCACGACTCTCATAGTGTAGTAAAGTAATTATATTGTGACAATATTAAAATGTAAATGATTGCACGTACAAGATAAATTAATCATAAAAGCAGGACATGTTTAGGGTAGATGTTACCACTCTGGAGACTGATGACTTGCTTCGTGAGGATCCCTCAGCATACATTCCTCCTGGTCCGTGCAGGAAACTTAATCCCAGTTGCCGCAAAAGTATCCAATCACGTTAGTGTAGCAAAGTCCGTTACATAGGATCCACAGGGTTACAATGAAGACAACAATGGAGCAAACCTCTCCTACACCGCTAGACCCCCTTCAGCTTGGACCCGTCAGTCAGCCACAGACCTCCACCCTGTTGCGATCGTGGATCAGGGTAATGACGTCACCTCAGTGCGTCGCAAGTCCGCAGCAGCCAATTCAATACTCAGCAAAACATACCGGGTCCCATAAGCAGCATGTACAAGGTCAAAAGCACGGTGATAATTGCAGGAGAGTGTGCAGTATACAGCAAAACAATCCTACGCACGTTTCATAGCGAACTACTTCATCAGGGATAATAAGAATGACTAGGCTAACAAAATATACAGTATACCCATTACCAGTGGTTGACAAATCACCAAAAAATCTACTCGCCACACAAAAAAATTTACTCGCAACCTAGTACCAAACGTGTGCTGCTTGGGCCAATATTTACTCGCCCGGGGGTTAAATCCACTCGCCCGGGGCGAGCAAATGTATAGGTTTGTCGAACACTGCCCATTACTGACACAGCAATTGGTGGGAAAAAAGGAACCAATTAACCTATCATTGCTTAGGGCACGTAGCTGGCACAGGTGCAGTCCTAACTAGCAAACATTTGCACAATACAAAAACCTAATATAAACATGCATAGACATTCTTTATTACACAGAATAAGTTTAAAAATGTTTAATAAGTATTATGGCCTTTGTAAAGTGGACACTGCAATGAGAAAAACAATATTAGTACATGTTTGTATTGACATAATAACCGAAATGAGATAAAACCTACATAAGATATGGAGTAAGGATATCAAATTAATTATAAAATAGAAATATATATAAAGAAGGTCATTACCAATGGAGATAAAAACATCAAAGTCTTAAAATAAATAAAAATGCCTATAGGAATATAGGAATTGTGGTGACGACTTTTAACGAAGTCCTATTCAAGTTAATAAAGTGACCATACATCAAGCTCTTCATTCAATCCCCTAGGGGCCAATGTTTTTTAAATTGGTAAATCCAAAAAGATTCTTGTTTAGAAAGAGCATTTAATCTGTCACCCCCACATCTGATGGGGTGCACTACCTGAATACCTTTGTACTTGATTAAATTAGAGTCACTCTGATGATGCAATTTAAAATGGCGGGGAACACTATGCTTATCAATACCCAATCTTATATTTCTTGCATGTTCCAAAATTCTGGTTTTCAAAAACCTCTTTGTGTCCCACATATTGGGAGTCCACAGGGACATTCCAACATGTAAACAACGTACGGAGTTTTGCAAGAGATACAGTCCTCTATAAGATGTTTGTCTTTAGTGACACTTGATGTTACAAATTTCCTGTCGCTATGTAAAAGACTGCACGCCCTACAATTGCCACAGCTAAAATTGCCCACAGGATTTCAGGTTAGCCAAGTTGTATCCACTTTTTTAGTGACACTCGGTCCTATGTCACTTGGGGCTAAACAATTTTTTTACGTTTTTTGGCTTTCCTATAAATAAAACTTTGTTTAGTATTTAAATGTGGGCCTAGGACCGGATCATTCATTAATACAGTCCAATGTTTATTTATAATTGCCTGACTCTCCTTACTTCCTGAGTTAAAATTAGTAATAAATTGTATTTTAATAACAGTATCATCAGAGTTGGTGAATTTTTGTTTTTTAACCTTACTAAGCAATAATGATTGCCTATCCATTCCCTTCACTTTAGTCAGGGCCTTGGACAGCAAATCCTTATTGTATACATAAACCATAGTGTGATTTAGCCATTTTGGAACACACACACAAGTCCTTCCAGACACTCCAGTCTGTTGGTAGGTTTCAGACCATTGTGCATTTCCTAACTTGAATTATGCTGCTATTTTAAGTCAAGATATTGTCCACTAACTGCTTAATATTTCCAGGGCTGGTTATGACCTCATAGATACATCCTGCATCAGGTGTGGCCACAAACAGGTCAGGTTTTCAAGATATCCCTGCTTCAGCACAGGTGGTTCAGTCAACGACTGAGCCACTGATATTCGACCTGTGATGAAGCTGGGATATCTTGAAAACCTGACCTGTTGGTGGCCCTTAAGGACTGGGGTTGGGTACCCCACCATACATCATAGGCACTTCTAGGGGTCTTCTCCACTTTCTTTTTGGGGCCTGGCAAGGTCATGTGATCCCATGACCCGGAAATGCCGGCGGTCCTGTGGGTGCTGACGCACCCCATGGCACTCAGTTAATTCCAGTGACCTAAGGTAGCTGAGCCACTTCATAGCTAACAATCCGCACACCGCTTTGCAGGCCCTCTCCAGCAGTGAAGGGGTTATGTTTCACACCAGACTGCAATGCACCTGCTAGTCGCATTACATAGGTCATGGGATTAGTTGTATAGGATAAACTAGATGCTGTGCAAATCCATAAATGGTTTAGGGATAAACCTTCACAGTGGTGTAGATCTGCTAACGATGGCGGATCACTTGCCAAGTACTTGCGTGACCTTGTGCAGAGGTAACATGAATATACGTCTCAGCTACCTCCAAAGTACAGTGCATGCTGTTGCATTGCAGCGTGATCTCGTTAGGGGAAATGGCGGACCGCACACATATTTTAACTACACACCAGAAGTGCTACGATATTTCTATTTATAAACTTACAGTTCTACGCAAGATTGCAAGCTCTTCAGGGTAGATACTCCCTCTCACACTGAGGGTTAGGCTGCGGCCCTGCTAGCGCTGACCGCGCTCATGCTTGAGAGCGGTGACGTCACCAGCTCTCCAATCATGAGTGCCGGGTGTCCTGGTTATTTCGGAAGCGCGGGGGGGGCGGGGGAGGCGTTGCGGGCAAGTTTAGCGCGCTCGAACGTTAATTTTTTTTGTTTAGCCAAGCGTGGGTGAGCGCGCGCACCACATGAGCGGGGACTTGCATATATAGATTTATTTATAAAAAATATTTTACCAGGAAGTAATACATTGAGAGTTACCTCTCGTTTTCAAGTATGTCCTGGGCACAGAGTAAAACAAAATAATACATAGTTACAAATACAGTTACATAAATGAACAAGGTGTACATTATATACAAGACATTGCATGCACAGTTAAAGAAAATATATATATGAGCGTATGAAACAGTTACAGACCAGATTAAAGTGTGAGACAGCCTTAGATTTGAAAGAACTTAAGCTGGTGGTGGATATGAGGGTCTCTGGTAGGTTGTTCCAGTTTTGGGGTGCACGGTAGGAGAAGGAGGAACGTCCGGATACTTTGTTGAGTCTTGGGACCATGAATAGTCTTTTGGAGTCTGATCTCAGGTGATAGGTGCTGCATGTGGTAGGGGTGAGGAGCTTGTTCAGGTAGCTGGGTAGCTTGGCCAGAAAGTATTTGAGGGTGAGACAGGAAAGGTGAACTTTGCGCCTAGACTCTAGTGATGACCAATCTAGTTCTTTGAGCATTTCGCAGTGATGTGTGTTGTAGTTGCATTGGAGAAATATATGTAAGTAAATACTCAGCGCTAGCGGGGACGCAGCCTAACTCATTAAACTGATGGTGCTGATAGGGGCACTACCTCACCAAAACTCTCATTGTAATAAATGGAGTTTGAGGGCGGTAGTACCTCTAATCGGCATTATTGCACGTTAATGGATTGCCCCCCTACCCCCCTGTTTCCGTTTATCTGTACTGTAGTACTAAGCCTTGTGTTGGTCTTCTTCTAGTCTTCTTTAGTAAATGTGTCTTATTTTGTTTAGTGCGTAGTACATATTCAACGCTGCATAAGAAAAATAAATTATATCTAGATACAGATATATATTTTTGCCATTCAATATGTGCATCAGTACAATCTACACACTGACAAGTAATTAGCTAAGTTGCTGATCGATCTGTTCCCCTGTAATCGATCGGCGAAGATTCGGCTCGGGTTCACTAAATGCATCCTGGGTCGCTCTTCTGCTGCACTGCCAGCCAAAGTTCTGCGAGGAAGAACATGTGACCAGGCAGGCAACTAGATTCAATTGCTTCACTGCTAGAGGGGGCAGGGCTCACAAAGGTGATGCTGTTTCAGAAGGGGAAGGGGATGTGACTTTGTAAATGCTTGCTATAGAAACAAAAATACTTGTTACATTAGAATACATAAAAAATGTCTTTAAAATTGTTTATTTTGTTCATTATTTTAAATGCTACAAGTATTTTCTCATCGTACACAACTGATTTATTTAAAAAAAAAAAACATGTCGGATATTCTTGAGCTTTAACCTTCAACCTTCAAAGAGCTTTGTCTTATTGTTAATGAGGTTTATAATTTTATGAAATCGGGCTCAGTACGACTGTTTTATAGACCGTTTTACCACTGACTGGTTAGGCTGCGCTTATAGCGACAGCGACGCGACGTCGCGTCAAAACAAATGCATTGCCGCCGTCGCGTGTGCTTGTAGAAAGTGTGGCGCGATGGCTTGGTCGCGATCGCTGGGAGTCATCTCAATTTGATTTTTCCAGCGACCATTGCCTGACGTCGCCGCGTCTCCGTCGCCGGCACTATAAGCGTAGCCTTGGAAAGAAAAACATTTAAGGAATCCTTGCCCCCACCTCCTCAGGCACTGGGGAAAGAGTCGAAAATGGTACACGCACAGTCATTAAACAGGGCTAATACACGGTATAGATGTATGTATGTCTTTATATAGTGCCATTCATGTACAGTACACAGTGCTTCACAGCAGTGATACACGTGACAATCGTATAGATAACAAATAATACAAATAACACATAATGGGAATACGTGCTTCAGACATAAAAGTGACATTTCAAAAAAGGAGTCCCTGCTCCGAAGAGCTTACAATCTAAATGTTCTCCTTCTGTAGGGGGAAACCACCATTGTGCTTTAGAGAGGGTATGGCGGCACCGTAGTTTAAATCTGGCTGCACAGCCCATTCACCCCTTAGAAAACAGTATGTCGTAAAGACCTCCTTTCGTGCCAGGGCCGATGTCATACCGGGTATGTCATTAGGACACTAAGGCTTAAGCATGGCCATTGTTTCCATTAACACTGCAGTGCCCCCCAGAAACCTACATAAGTTTAACACCCTTAATGTTTCTCGCCCCTGAGCATGTTCTGCTCCTTTTTAAAAAAAAATAAATATATTTTTAGTGTTTAAAAAAATTAAATAAAAAAACAAACAAAAAAAGAAATACATGATTTGCTTAATTTTTTGGCTTCTGGGATTAGCATGGTAACCTTGATTGACCTCTTATGACAGGTCCATGATAACCTCCCGGACACGTTAAAAAGACTTATCTCCAAAATGGAGCGTTAGATTTTAAAAGTAACCAATCTTGGAAAGTGCTAGAAGAGAAACTTTTTTGCATATTACATTATTCGTAATAATTCAAACAAAAACGCCACCAACAAACATAATGAATATTGTAAGAGTACATTTATTTTGTCTGTCAAAAGCATTTCTTGTGACATAGCACCTTGTAAAATTTTCCTCATTTATTGAAAGTACAGTTTTGAGAGATTTCTTACCAGATTTGTCTTATTCACTGTTTCACACAGTTTGTATGTACTTTTTCTCTCTCCCCTGCAGAAGCAGTATGTGCCACCCCACTCATTTGCAGCTGGTGTAGACCAGTTGATCTAGAGAAGGACGACCACCAGAAAGTCATCTGTAACAATGAGCACTGCCCATTCAGCACCTGGATGCATCTGCAATGCTTCTACGATTGGGAGAGCAGCATTCTTGTCCAGTTCAACTGCATTGGCAGAGCACGCAGTTGGAACGAGAAGCAGTGCCGCCAGAACATGTGGACTAAAAAAGGTTACGACCTGGCTTTTCGGTTCTGCTCATGCCGGTGCGGGCAGGGTCACTTGAAGAAAGATACGGATTGGTACCAGGTGAGAAGAATGCACGATGAAAAGAAGAAGAAATCGGGACCGGACAAGATCACGGGTAGGTCCATGTCCGAGTCCTCAGATGAAGTCAAGAAATGCCGGGGTATGGCCAAACCACAGAAAGGATTGACTTATGATCCTCCTCGTAGGCATTCAGTGGACAGGCAGAACTCTCAAGAGAAGGGCATCTGCGGAGGTGCCCATGGCCTGCGTTCTCCTTGCATTTCTCCGGGCCAGTCTCCTCCTGCTGGCTACCCCATTCTCTCCCCTTCTCACTTCAGTGTTCCCCGTAGCTCCCGATACTTGGGTGAATTTTTAAGGAATGCAGTCCACCTGGAGCCTCACAAGAAGAACCTGGCAACAGGGGGTGTGCTCAGGAACACCCACTTTGACTACACCATGGCCGGGCTGCAGGCTTCGAGATCTGGGAATTTGGATGCCCCCGTACAGTTTCTGCGTAGGCTTGACCTCTCCGAGCTTCTGGCCCATATACCGCGGCATAAGCTGAACACTTTCCATGTGCGCATGGAAGACGATGCGCAGGTGGGGCAAGGAGAGGACCTTCGTAAATTTATCCTGTCGGCCCTCAGCGCTAGTCACCGGAACGTAGTGAACTGTGCATTGTGCCACCGAGTGCTCCCTGTGTTTGAGCAGTTTCCATTGGTAGATGGAACATTATTTCTTAGTCCATCCAGGCATGATGAAATAGAATACGACGTACCTTGCCACCTTCAAGGTAAAATATTTGGGAAGCATGGATGTTCTTAACTTGTTTGCCCAACCCAAGTAATGAAACCTTAATTGGCGTTTTCACACACAACCTGTCCTGTGATGCCCTCCATTAATAACCAATAGAGATTTGGTCACCAAAGTAGTTACTTCTTTATTGCTGCATAAAGTAACAAGATGTGAAATAACCTTCAGGCAATTACACGCAGTCATAATGGCCCATATTTACTTAGTGGTGCCATAAAACACTTTCCAAGCGCTGGAAAACACCTCCCAGCCCATCCACTGTCATCTGCTGCTTGATGGTGATAAATATGGCACCTCTTGGTAAATAAGTGTCATAATGTATTGCTTTATATACTTGCATGATTGAAGCTATAACAGATTTTTTTTAATTATTACTATAGTAATTATATTAAACTTTTTTGTATGTGTTTAGAAAAGATTAATCTTTGAGGTTGTACTTCTCAAACTTACCCACTGGGATACCCAACCAGACCAGGTCTTCATAAACAAGCAGTGCATTGAAGATATATTTCAGTCCCCTATACATGTTCTGGCTGGGGACATCGGAGAAGAGGGTAAAATAAACCCAGTTCAAATGGATCTCTGTGTCCAATATACACTCACATGGCCTCATCTTTAAAGCACACTCATGCATTTAAAGTATATGAAGCCCCTCTATTTGTTGTTACTCTGAAACCATTGGGACCAACAGAAAGTGATACAATAAATGTTCAATGTAGCATTCCTTTTAAATGATAGAGATCTTGTAAATACTGGGTCCTGACTGAGGAAAGCCTGCAGCCTCCCCCGGTGGCAGGATCAGTGCAGAAGGGGAAGCCCGCTCCTCCTTCACTATCACAAAGGGAATCATTGCTGCATAAAATAGTGAATTAAAATAAGACGCCCAGCACACCACCAAAATAGTGTGACAGTAACACAATGTGCACTATTGTGCTCCCTACGAGTGATTACATTTGCATAACTTTCATGCTATGTTCGTGTATGTGCTGGGCTTCTTCTTTTGAATGCTATGTTGTATTCACCTTGACCAGGGTGATTTGGCACCTCTAGCACATACACACGGCTATATTTATTGGCTTACTAGTGGTTATTTGTCCGTTTTTTTTTAAGTATTTGAGCTGTAACACAAAAATAGGGGGCATCATTGTTGTTGTTTTTTTTTTTTTTTAATCCTTGAATATTTTTTTAACAAAATGTAGTGGTGCTATATGTTGCCCATTTAAAGCTTTTTTGCAGGTGTTCACATTATATCCAATTTTACTGAAATATTTTTTTAATTTTGGATTTAGTTATCACTTAAAAAAAAAAAAAAAATGTTATTGTGCCAATGGAAATCCTGAGACACTTGTGCCAGAAAACTAAACTTCCATAAGGGTAACAATCTGCATTGTTTTTATGGGGGTAAGTCATTAATGTGTTCTTGCGTACCAATGTTCAGTCTAACAGCCAGCACGGAAATGAGTAATTAAAGCCAGCGTACTTATTAACATGCTCTTTACTAAATGCCAATATCTGAGATGTCAGGCTGCCGCCCCCAAAAAAACATGTTGGGCCTATCTGGCCCATGTACTAAATGGCCACTATATACATAGACCAGATCAGACTAATCCGCCTCGAATAGGTGATAGAAATACTTCATTTTAACAATGTTGAACTTCTTAATATGTTAAACCCTAAGTAGCACAAGTGACCAGCCAGTCCTGTTCAACCCACGACTAATGTAGGCTTAATATTTACACGTATAGACGTTGTATGTCAGACACTGGTGCCTGAAGACCGTCCATTGCTATGCCTTGGTAGTCTCAGGCAGCAAAGGGGTTAAAGTGTGTGTGTGTGTGTGTGTGTGTGTGTGTGTGTGTGTGTGTGTGTGTGTGTGTGTGTGTGTGTGTGTGTGTGTGTGTGTGTGTGTGTGTGTGTGTGTGTGTGTGTGTGTGTGTGTGTGTGTGTGTACCATACACATTTTAAGTTCTGGTGGGTGAAAAAGGCAACAACAAACCTCCACCGTTAGCATATAGCCAATAAAGAATATCACTTGTGAGCACATTCACATGTCTTAGACAGGTCTACAACCCTGCCTTTCACCATTATCTCCTAGCATACTGTGCTCCCACTGCAGCAGGTGTGTGTGTGTGTATATATTTGATATGTATATATGTGTATATATATATACATACATACATACATACATGACACAGACGTGCCATAAAATATATATAGTTTACTGGGATTGCTAAATTTACACGTATGCTAAATATGTTATCATTACTTAACCTTTGCCATTACTTATAGCATGCTACATAAAACCCTGCACATCTTTAACTTTTTCTAATATCTCATTTATATTGGGGTTTTAATTACATATTTTGGCCCGAGCATGATAACTTGGTGTGGAAGGCAAGTTTAACACCAGGCAAGTCCGAGCTTTTCATTTTGTGTGTGTGTATCTATCTATATATATATATATATATATATATATATATATATATATATATATATATATATATATATATATATATATATATATATATATATATATATATATATATACAGCTAAACCCCGTTATAACGCGCCTCGTTATAACGCGATTCGGTTATAACGCGGTTTTCCCGTGGCTCCCGTTTTAAAAAAAAATAAATTTAAAAAAAATTTTTTTTTTTACATTTTTTTTTTGCACACTGCACACACTGCAAACACTCACTGCACACACACTGCTCATTGCTCACAGTCACACACTGCACACTGCACACACACACACTGGTCATTGCTCACACTGACACACTGCACACACACTGCACACTGCACACACACTGCACACTGCACACACACTGCTCATTGCTCACACTGCACACACTGACACACTGCACACACACTGCACACTGCACACACACTGCTCATTTCTCACACTGACACACTGCACACACACTGCTCATTGCTCACACTGCACACACTGCACACACACTGCACACTGCACACACACTGCTCATTGCTCACACTGCACACACACTGACACACTGCACACACACTGCTCATTGCTCACACTGCACACACTGCACACACTGCACACACTGACACACTGCACACACACTGTACACTGCACACACACTCCTCATTGCTCACACTGCACACACTGACACACTGCACACACACTGCACACACACTGCACACTGCACACACACTGCTCATTGCTCACACTGCACACACTGCACACACACTGCACACACACACTGCACACTGCACACACACTGCTCATTGCTCACACTGCACACACTGCACACACACTGCACACTGCACACACACTGCACACACACTGCTCATTGCTCACACTGCACACACTGACACACTGCACACACACTGCACACTGCACACATACTGCTCATTTCTCACACTGCACACACTGACACACTGCACACACACTGCTCATTGCTCACACTGCACACACACTGCACACACACTGCTCATTGCTCACACTGCACACACACTGACACACTGCACACACACTGCTCATTGCTCACACTGCACACACTGCACACACTGACACACTGACACACTGCACACACACTGTACACTGCACACACACTCCTCATTGCTCACACTGCACACACTGACACACTGCACACACACTGCACACTGCACACAATTATTATATAGAAATAAACAGACAACTGCACTTTAACAGATGTATTTTGCCTGTACAACGTCTTGTGACTTTTGTTTCACAAAGTTAAGGGGGTGGGAAGTCATTGTGCTGTGGGGGTTGGGGGGGTGGCGGGGCCCTGCGCTGCGGCTACGGCGGGCCCTGTACTGCGGCGGGGGGGGGTTAGCGGTCTGTGTGTGTGAGTGCGAGTGCCTGTCTGTGTGTGTGTGTGTGAGTGCGTGAGTGCCTGCATGTGTGTGTGCGCGCGTGTGTGTGTATGAGTGCGTGAGTGCCTGTGTGTGTGTGTGTGTGTGTGTGTGTGTGTGTGTGTGTATGTATGAGTGCTCCAGCCTGAGTCCGTGGAGGGAGGGGGGGGGGAGAGTAGCGGGTCCCTCCTGCAGCCAGTGGAGGGAGTGGGGGGAGAGTAGCAGCTCCCTCCTGCAGTCCGGGGAGGGGGGGGAGAGTAGCAGCTCCCTCCTGCAGCCAGTGGAGGGAGTGGGGGGAGAGTAGCAGCTCCCTCCTGCAGTCCGGGGAGGGGGGGGGAGAGTAGCAGCTCCCTCCTGCAGCCAGTGGAGGGAGTGGGGGGAGAGTAGCAGCTCCCTCCTGCAGTCCGGGGAGGGGGGGGAGAGTAGCAGCTCCCTCCTGCAGTCCGGGGAGGGGGGGGAGAGTAGCAGCTCCCTCCTGCAGTCCGGGGAGGGGGGGGAGAGTAGCGGGTCCCTCCGCTCAAGCCACGCCCCCCCTCCCTGTCAAACCTCCCACCTCCCGCTCCGGCTCTTACACTTACTTACACACACACTCAGACACTTACACACACTCACAGACACTTACACACACGCGAGGGCCCTGTGCTGCGGCGGGGGGGGGGGGGGGGGCTAGCGGTCTTCCGGAGACTGCTTACCTGTCTCCAAAAGCAGCACACTTATGCAGGCACCCCTCACGTTCGCCGTGCGCATGCGCCGTGCGGCTCGTGAGGAGTGGATGTTGCCTGCCAGTTCCCGCGGTGACAGGGGGAAGCGGGGACAGGAGGGACATCCCCGCTCCCATCTCCTGCCCCGCGGGCTGTCCCGCGGTGACAGGGGGAAGCGGGGAGCGGAGGGACATGCCCGCTCCCATCTCCTGTCCCGCGGGATGAATATGCGCTAAAGCGCGGCGGCCATTTTTTTTTTCTCGCGACCCCGTTAGTAACGCGGTGGTCTCGGGGTGGACCCCGAGACCCGCGTTATAACGGGGTTTAGCTGTATATATATATATATATATATATATATATATGTATGTATGTATGTATGTATATATATATATATATACTGTATGTATATATATATATATATATATATATATATATATATATATATATATACACACCATAATACTGAGTTAAGTTATGGTGAGTAAAAAAAGTGACAAAAACCCTCCACAGGAAAGTTGTATTTGCATATATACACATATATACATACATACATACATACATACATACTCTGGGTGCGATATTTATCTGCGTTTAGTTAACTTAGGCCTATGATAAATGCAAATACAGATCTGCCTCCATGTTGGGAATGTTGGCGTTTTTAAAATGGAAAATTAGAAGCCACCTTTGTAGGAAATTCTCCTCCTTCAGTTTTGTATGCTTTCCAAAATAAATGTTATATTGAAACCACATAATGAGATGCATATTTCATTAACTGTTTTGCCTGAGTGGAAGGCTTGTACAAAATTGATATATTATCCACTTAAAATAAATATTTTTTTTTATGTGACCACAGTACAATGCAAAGGAAAAAAAAGTACAGATTCTAATGAGATTTTAGTGGCTGACAAAGTTGGGAGATAAGTGAGAAAGATGCATATTTGTGTGATTTCTGTTGGAAATGAATATACCCAGGGTTGGAAAAATGCACTCATCCAGGACGAGTGGAAAATCCAGACAGACAAGTGGGAAGCAAGCCGCCTCTTCTCTGCAAGGGAGTCACTTTTTACCTGGACTGTTGAATGTTAGTGATATTTTTCCAGCCCTAGATATACCTATTTATAGCCACTAGATGGAGCCTTTAAACACGCGTTGGACATGGCAGAATGCACCAGTGAAATGAGACGTGTGGATCACACCTATAAATAGAGACACCGCAACTTGTCACTTTACCCTTGGTCAGTGTCTCCACTTGTATAAAAAGGCTTTCTGTTTCTTATTACAGGAAGACTCATGCACCTGTATGCTGTGTGTGTGGACTGCTTAGAAGGGGTTCACAAAATCATCTGCATTAAATGCAAATCGCGCTGGGACGGGAGCTGGCACCAGCTGGGAACGATGTATACCTATGATATTCTGGCGGCCTCCCCGTGCTGTCAGGTTTGTATTACACATCGCTGTCATTTGGTTTACAAACGTACTCGTGGTGAGTTTAATGTAGCCAACTGAGCCGGCTACATTTTAACTAGCTTTATTTTTTTTTTTTTTAGACTCTTTCTACACTTATTGGTTCAATTTTCTTTTACGAGCTTTTGAACATCAAGAAATCGTTTACCATCCTCCTCAATAATGTATTGATCTTTATTTTATGGTTTCAGCCCCCCCCCAAAAAGCATTATTGTCTTTAAAAAAAATTAAAAAAATTCAAATGTATTTCCTCGCAAGTTGCTTTACAATTTCTTGTAATTAACTTCTTCATATGTTTTAGTTTACGAATAACTTCTCTTAATTATTTGTATTACCAATGTGATGCTGTGATCTGAACATTTAGTAAATAACACTCAGAGGTCTTTGCTGGCATTTCTGATCAAATGTAAATCTACCTAATATTATCCTTTTCTGTACTGGAGGGATCAGCAATTCATTGTTATGCTTTACGATTGCTGACTGATTAATCATGTGACATGGAAAAGTAAATCGAAATGTGTATTAGAATGGCAAGAAGTTACAATATTCAGGCCACTGCCGAGATTCAAAGTGATGAAACAAATAGCAATTGGAACCAAATGTTAGTTGACCCAGAACTGTCTGCACTGTGTATACTGTCGGTAAAATAGGACATATGATGAATGCCAAGTTTAGAACATTTAGATGCACCTCTGAATTTGTGTGAAACAAATGTGGTTTACCCATGGCAAATGGAGATGAGGGAAAGGAAATATTAAGAGATAGGAGATGTCTCACCATCAAACGCCCAATGTTCAACGATGGCGAGCTGATTGTGTGGAGGGGAGGTGATCATTTACTTGAGTTTAAAAAAAAAATCATCTAAGCTAGTGTGTTGCTGTAGTTTTGAAAAATGTATCATGGTCTGAAAACCAATAATAATGTGTGTACATGAAACAATGCCACCAGTCACACAGCTGCTTCAATTAGCTGAATATTGTTAAAAGCACGAAGCAAATGATTGAAACTGCAATAGTGCTGATCGGGGCACGACCTCACAAACTCCCATTGATTTAATCAGCGCTATCGCAGTTTAATGAACACCCCCTATGTCCCATTCTCCCAATACATCATGCTGACAGCCAGCTTATGAGCTTGGGGGGAAAAAAATATATTTGAATTTCAAGAATCAAACTAATACTGTTCCCATTGCATCACTAGAATATCATATACTGTAGTGAGCCAGAGCCTAAACCGTTTAACCTTCACTTATCTCCACCCATCTGTGGTCAGCTTGCCCTTCCTGTTTAATGAAGTTCAGTGTGGTACAGGGTGACCGACCAGAAGCTGAATCCAACTTCCATCTCTGGCCAGGCCCTGTCCACCCCCCACCTGCCACCTCTCCAGGCTGTCTGGGGGCCTGCTTGTGTAGATACATTGTTTCTACAATGCCTTAAAACTACATTCTAGGTGTTATCGCTTATGTGTATCGATTTAATGCCGTATACAGCTGACTTCACACATTTTTCATTTATGCAAAGCAGCTGCATATTGCTTTTAGTTTACGTGTGTGTGTGTGTGTGTGTATATGTGTATGTATATATATATATGTGTATGTATATAAATGTGTGTGTGTGTGTGTGTGTGTGTGTATATAAATGTGTGTGTGTGTGTATATAAATGTGTGTGTGTGTGTGTGTGTGTGTGTATATAAATGTGTGTGTGTGTGTATATAAATGTGTGTGTGTGTGTGTGTATATATATACACACACCTTTGTGAATACAGCAGTAATTTAATCCTGTTCATCCCCGTCTCCAACAGGCTCGGCTGAACTGCAAACACTGCGGGAAGCCCGTCATAGATGTTCGCATCGGCATGCAGTATTTCTCCGAGTACAGCAATGTTCAGCAGTGTCCTCACTGTGGGAATCTAGACTACCATTTTGTGAAGCCATTCTCTTCATACAAAGTTCTGGAGGCCTATTGACGAAAGCTTTGCTTTAGTAATAGCCATTTTATAGGTATTGCTACTTTGTTACATATCTTTTTATAGGACATATTCTGTGATAAATTAACTTTTTGTTTTCTAATTCCAAAAAAAAAAAAGAAAAAAAATTCTTTATATATCATGTTACTAAAACTTGTATCTTCACAATCCCCCATTAGTTGGGAAATGTAATATAAAAATGTGACGGGTGAATGTAAATTTTATGCCAGCAAAGGGTATTTTAAAAAATAAATACATTTCTGACCAGTTTAAGTGTTTGGCCATAATACTCCTGATTTATATTTAATATAAAACTTGCTCTCATAGGCTAAGCACTTAAAGGAAAACAAAACCCTTCCCGCCAAAGCAAATTATTATTTTTTTTTTAAATAAATGTTATATTTAAAGCCATTTTGCTTTTTTATAATGCTATTATTTTGTGCTTCACGAAAGGGGAAACTATATTCATTGCTGATATAAATGTATGTTGTACAAAGCAAAAGAGTATTAATATTGCCTTTTCCCCTTCGCTAGAGGGGGCATCAAGGGTCAAACGGGGCGAAGAGCTTCAGCCTTTTTATCCTGTCCCGCCTATCTCACAGAAATCACATTAACCCTTGGAGTGCCACAGGGCGTAGCTACTCCGTCACCGGGTCTGGCACTCGGGAGGCACCTTGGCATGGCGGCTACATCCCAAACTCCTGCACGTTCTATTGGGGCAGATAAGGACGCGATGTGAGCTGATGGGGAACAGAATGGGAGGATGACTCCTCCCCCAACCATTCTGTCATAAGGGATGGAAGCGACCGTGTGACCGCTTCTCGAAGCAGTCACATGATCAGAGCGCCGGAGAGGCTGTGGCAATTTGGCTCTCCAGCACTCGAAGGGTTAAAGTTTTTTGCCTTTAAAAAAAAATTAAAAAGATGGGAAGCAGGGGGTCTCCGTAGCTGAACCATGTTAATTTCAGGTCTGGAGACCCAGAGACACATGGGAAGGTGATGCTGGTATCTCACTGCTGTTTAAAGCTCCCGGCATGCAGGCTAGTAGGAAGCCGCTGGGGATGGCGTCACGTCTTCGTATTGCCCTGCGAGACGCGGACCGTTTTTAAGCAGACATTTTCTGTGCCCAGCTGAAGCTGCTACCGGCTCCCCCGTTTTTTAGATGCAAGTATCTCGGGAAGCAGGGGGTCTCCAGAGCTGAAATCAACATGCAGCAGCTCCGGAGACCCCCTGCGACAAGCCTAGTTTAAAAAGCAAACAAATGATAAAACGAGGTAAATTAACTTTAATTGGAAAATTAAGCAAACATGGCTGTATTCCCCCGCCCTAGGAATGAAGTTTCTTTTATAAAGGGAAAGCATAAGACTTGTCATTCAAATGTCACTGAGATGGAGCAAACAGGATTGGAAGGGGAAGGTGTGATAATCAAAGTCCTCATTGCAATAGAAAGCGACGAAAACCTTTCCCGACTTTCAATAATGATTTAGAAAATGTTTATACTTGTCTCATTTTTCTTTTATCTTTTTTTTTAACACGAATAAATTGCCCAGTTTTAACTAACATATTACTAATTAAGTTCAGTTTTTTGTCCTACGTAAACTTTATCATGCAAAATGCTACAGTAATGATTTTAATCAAACAACTGCAAATCTAGCAAAAAAACATGGCTTTCAAAAAGAGATGGCGTTTGAATATGAGGGTGTATTACATTGCTCTGATGCTACTCTACAGTTGCCTTCTATAGGGAGGAGCTGGAGGATACAAAGGTAGCTGTTGCATGCAATAAGGAAAACTCCATCCATTAACTTCACTGTAAATAGTTCTAAAGGAGATCAATTACTACACGAGTGAAAACGATATATGTATAATATATATATTTATTTTACTGGAGTCGGTAAAATAAAGACTCTGATCCAAGTGGAGTGTGGCACTGTTATCTCCATGTTAATCTCCTGGATCTAGCGCCGGGATTCACTGAGCGCCGATGCCAAGTATCACAGTCTGATTTTGGCGCCCGGATAGGGGTATGGTGCCCTGCATCAGCGCTTAGTGAATCTCCCTCCTAAGAATCTTACCATTCACCCTTCTGGTAAACCCATTGTTGCGTCAAACGGGGATTCTCCAGTACAGTACCACGGGTATAGAATGTGGCAGAAGTTAATAGATTCAGTGGCACCGTGTTTTCATGGATAAAGGTTTGTGAAATATACAGGAAATCAATGAAAGCAGAAACCATTCTTTTCCCCCCCCCTTCTAAATTTGTATAAAATAAATATGAAAAGAAACTTAATTACACAAAACATTGAGGGCTGTATTTACTAAGCTGTGTTGGTCCATAAGACCCCTATCAGCACGACTTTCTAGCTATGGCCCTTCATATCCTATTCAAGTGAATGTGCTGTAAGGGGTCTTCCAGCCCAGAAGGTCTCTCATGGAGTAACACGGTTTTAGTAAACATGCCCCATTACAGCTCATTCACTTGAATGGTGTTCAGGTGTTTTTTGGCGCTGGACGGTATCATGGAACAGCCCTAAAATTAAATATGGGTCCATCTCTGATCCCGGACAGTTCTATTGACCGTAGAGTTGGTCCCATACTTGGTATGTGGTAATATTCCATAAGATACGTTCTAGCGCCGGAAGACACCTTGACACCATTGTAGTGAATGATGTATGTTGTTTAAATATTGAGGTTCCAAAGAAGAGAGAAACATGTTCAGAAGCATTGAAATGTGATACTGCTGTCCGCTGACTGCATAGGCCACAAATCATAACAACATTTTATTAATCTTACCTCAATCAGGACATCTCCTGCAGCTCATCCATAATCCCCCGAGGTCTAGGGATCTTCCGGCTCTCCAGATATTTTTAAGCTTTATTTGGGATGGTTTTGACACCCCAAAAAAATACAAACTACAAACATGGCTGTGGGGTCGTCAATCGAAATAGCTGATTTTTCTATTAGCCGCAACGCTGAATATACTGTACCATCATTTGGACAAACAAAACCCCCCAAAAGAACAGCTGTCACATCTCAAACAAAATGTCAAATGTTTCAAATTAAAAAGTAATGACTTTTTAAACAATCAGTTGGATGAGGGCAGCATTTTAATTTTTTTCAGAATTGGCAGATCATATAAAGTTACATGTCGTCTTAGCAATACATGTAGGAGTTCCCAATAAAGCAATACATGTAGGAGTTCCCAATAAAGTATGATCTCATTCTCAGAAATGTGTAAGGGTATTTAGAAAGGAAGACAGCACTGGTGTACTGCCGATTGTTGAGTTGTAATGCAACAGGAAGCCTTTTTTTAGCAGGCTCTACAAACTGTTTTCAGCCAGTATTTCTCATAAATATATATTTAAAAATGACATTTTAAACTGATCTGTGTGAATGTGATCAATATTAAAATGTGAAACTTCAAGACAATATGTGGAAAAAAAACTATTGTAAGAACCGAGAAGAAAATTCTTTATTACACAATCCCTACAATGTTTTTTTTATTATAATCTGGTTTCAATTTACACAATGTTGGTGACCTTGCACGTGGCATTATCCACTAAAAGCATGGTGTTCCTATTTACAGTATTAATGACGAAACACAAACTTAACTCCATCCTGTAACAGCTGAGGGAGCTGCAGGCATATTGTATCAGGCACAAATGAGCATGTTTTCAAGACAGCGGAACAGACCGTACGCAATTAAAACAGTGTTTGAAAGTTAACGTACACTATATCTTGGAATGACCAGCATGTTAACACTGCAGTTACTTTCCAGCTACTCCTAAAGTATATTTTGTAATGGTTTCATTGCAGTAAAACTGTGCACTGTTCTAGTGAAGATAAATCTATTCAGCATTATTAGTTCTTGCCAAAAATCAGATATTCTAACGTCCTAATCTGATCCCCAAACAGATGTAATATAAAAAAAAAATCTGTACCAAAGGACTTGTGTTTTATGACGTTATATATATTTTTGTTTTCTAGAAAGAATAAGCTTTGTGAGGCTAGAATTGTATGGAGATAATGTTTAATATGACAAGTATTTGTTTTCAGAGAGGGTCAAAAACGTTGCCTTGACTGTTCAGTGCGGTCACTATTTGATAACCGCGCAGCCTCCTTTTTTTTTCTCTCTCTCTACGAAAGGTGACTGTTCTAGACGAAGAATTTGAATTGTTAATTGTCAGATCCCCCAATATTGTACAGCGAGTGTTGTTTTTCTTCATGATTTGGGATCTGAAACTAATGTAACGATTATCACTAAAGGCTGTGATCATCTTCACTTTTTACAAGAGAAGGCAAAATAAAATCTTACATACCAAACTGCACACTGGATTCTTTGCTTCTGTTTATACATTTTATGCTTTGATTTATATTGTATGTCCAGGCTAAGTATGAAATGAACTAAAATCTATCATCTACATTTCTTCATAGTTCTCCTATCTGGGCGAATTCCCTAAAGCAAGGTAGAGGTAGGCAAGAAGGTTCATGAATGTGTGTGTGTGTGTGTGTGTGTGTGTGTATATACCCTATTTCCTTCATTCTAAGATGCACCTTTTTTTCGATTTTCACATGTCTGAAATCGGGGTGCGTCTTAGAATCGATGTATTGCAGATGGTTGAAGATGGACAGCGGGTGGGAGTGCGGTATAACATTTTGCCTTCACAGGAACTCGTGACCAGTTGTGCCATGTCTTCAGCAACTACATTGGACGCTTGATTTTTGACTTTTTGCAGTTATTATACAATATAGACTAATTAAGCTAATTGTTATTTTGATATCTGCTTTTGATTTTTGGCATCTTGTGTTGTCCCACATGACATGTTTCCATGGAACTATTGCAACTAGTTTGGACTGACTCTTTAGCTTCCTCCGATATATTTAGTATCTGATAGTGCGCCTGATTGCCAAGGTGCAATTAACTACATTATCTGCCAATTAAGTCTTATACAGTGACCAATCTACTATGTGTGCCATTTCTGTTATGCATGGTCTGGCTCTTACTTAATGAAGCCACACCAGTCAGGTCATTAGTTTGTATGATGATTTATTTATGGATATTTTTTAATTAAGCCAGAGCATCTCAGTATATATATGTTCCCATTTATGGGTATCACTGTACTGCACTTTATTATGGGTGTTGTTGTTTGTGCCACATTTTTCATGCTTGTTTGATTATAATGACCAGCCTATGATGCCATTAGCCAATGTTGCTAGCATTGACACTGTATTTTACCCTTATACAGTATTAGGCATTTACACATGCCTTTATTCAGCCTGTTTAGGCTTATTCCCCTTCTTCCTTGATTAAAGCTAGTTGCTACACACAGTTTAACAACTGTTTATGAGCTATCACATTAGTTAGCAAGCATCATGATCACCATTCATGCCCTGAGACGCTCAGACCGCGAAGGACCACTTCGCCTGCAGTTGCGCTTATTATTTATTTAATTCCCGCGGTTCGCGCATGCGCAAAGGTCATCTTGTCAGCTCCACACGCGTTACATTCTCCCTTCACCAGCTCGCGGCTCGCGCATGCGCAGACATGCGTTTCATTGGTTACATGCACCCCCTCTGGCTCTGAGACACGCGACGGAGTTGATTTGACTTATAGCCTATAACCCTTGACCCGCTCATGCGCAGTGAGTGCGTTTCACGGGACGGGTGCATCATTGCGTTTCAGTTAACGCCTGACAGTCTGGTTGCAATGGGAGGGTCCTGCATTTAGCATGCAAGTTATTGTTTGAATTAAATTATGTATTGCACCTGTTTGTCATGGTTTGGTAGGGTATTTATATGTGTTCTATTGCACTCTGTATGTACATCACCTTGAGAAAGGTCCCGTGTGTAGGACCGAAACGTTGGATATGATGTCTCACTAAATACAAATCTTTTTTTGACTACCTCGTGCAGTGCTGCCTCTGATATTCGCTCAAACGGTATCGTATTGCCTATATGTGTGTGTGTATGTGTGTATGTGTGTATGTGTGTATGTGTGTATGTGTGTATGTATGTATGTGTGTATGTGTGTATATATATATATATATATATATATATATATATATATATATATATATATATATATATATATATATATATATATATATATTCACACACACACACATTATCGGTCACCACAACTGTCCCAGTTGGAGTTACAAAAAAGGAAAAGCCATTTAAGGTAAGGGTAAAGTATATAAGGTGACAATTACTCAAAAGGTAATGTCTCACTTCCTTAAAAAGAGAAATGAAGCAGTCAATGCACCAAAGATAATAAAAGGGACAAGCTATAGTTTGTGCAAAAAAACGTATTCAAGCATGTATTGAAACAAATATCTTTCACTATAGGACCATCACGTCCTAGGCATAATCAAAAGACATAGCATCAGTAATCAATGGTTAAGAATAAGCAACATCTATAAGAATACAAGTCGTATAGAGAAAGCGCCTTACCGGCTAGAGAAAAATCTAACTGCTGACACCTTTTTTATTAAGAGTCATGAACATTTACCCATGGGGATATAGAAGGCATTTATCTAATGAAGTGTCTGGCTGCCCTATCCACTTGCTATAGTGTTCACTTCACATTGCCTGAGTTTAACAATCCATATTCTTCTGTGGTAGGCAGCCTCTGACAACATGGAGTTTGTGGGGTGCCTAATTTAAAGGGACTGGTTGAATAAGAGAGGTTCTATGAAGGTGCAAACTGTTGCCCACCCTGTCCTTATCAGGGAGCCAGTAAAATTGAGGGTGGGCGGGGATTCTGGCTGTGCGACTCCTGCTGATCACACTGACATCACACCAAAGGGAGTTACCAGAGAAAATCAAACCCCTCCCAAGTCTCAGCTCATCTCATTTACCAACACAATGTTTAAAAAAATATTTAGGTTTCAGATTTATTTATATATATATATATATATATATATATATATATATATATATATATATTAAAATAAAAAGATAACAATCACACAGATGTAACCCTGTTACATCTAGGTTATAAACAGGTAGGTGAGGAAATGGACAAGAAGAGGAAGGCGTTTAGATTCTTTAAGTCAGAAGGGACATTAGGGAATGTAACAAAAATTGCAAAAGGGCAATCAAATTAGCAAAAATGGATAATGGAAAAAGGATTGCAATATTAAGTAAGGCCCACTCTAAAATGTTCTTTAAGTACCTTAATAACAAAAAAAGGAGAAAAGAAAATATAGGACCCTTTCAGTGTGAGATGGGTCGGCAGATTATTGGAGATAAGCAAAAAGTGGAGGTATTAAACAATTTTTTTGCCTCTGTGTGTTTACCAGGGAAGAATCAATTTCAATAGTAGCACCGCAGGAGGAAGCCACAACCTCCATATTAATGAATAATTGGTTAACTGAGGAAGAAGTTCATAAGCGACTTGAAAAAATGAAAGTAGATAAGGCACCTGGCCCCGATGGCATACATCCACGAGTTCTGAAAGAAGTTAAGCTCAGTAATAGCCAAACCATTATATTTAATATTCAAGGACTCCATTTCCACAGGCTCAGTACCACAAGATTGGTGTAAAGCAGATGTGATGCCTATATTTAAAAAGGGAGCTAGATCACTACTGGGGAATTACAGACCTGTAAGCCTGACTTCAATAGTAGGGAAACTACTTGAACGTTTAATATGGGATATATTCAGGAATACCTAATGGAAAACAAAATTATTAGTAATAGTCAGCATGGATTTATGAAGGATAGATCATGCCAAACTAACCTTATTTGTTTCTTTGAGAAGGTAAGTAGAAATTTAGACCAGGATAATGCAGTTGATGTGGTCTACTTAGATTTTGCAAAGGCTTTTGATACGGTTCTACACAAGAGGTTGGTGTACAAAACAAAGAAAATTGGACTCAGTAATAATATACTGTATGCACCTGGATTGAAAACTGGTTAAAGGACAGACAACAGAGGGTTGTCATAAATGGAACTTTTTCAGGTTGGGCTAAAGTCGTGAGTGGAGTACCTCAGGGATCGGTACTGGGACCCCTGCTTTTTAACTTGTTTATTAATGACCTTGAGGTTGGCATCGAGAGCAAAGTCTCCATCTTTGCTGATGATACTAAATTGTTTAAGGTAATAGAATCAGAGCAGGATGTAATTTCTCTTCAGAAGGACTTGGAGAGACTGGAAACGTGGGCAGGTAAATGGCAGATGAGGTTTAATATGGATAACTGTAAGGTTATGCATTTGGGATGCAAGAATAAAAAGGCAAATTACAAATTAAATGGGGATAAATTAGGGGAATCCTTGATGGAGAAGGATTTAGGAGTGCTTGTAGGCAGCAGGCTTAGCAATAGGACCCAAAGTCATGCAGTAGCTGCAAAGGCAAACATGATCTTATCTTGCATCAAACGGGCAATGGATGGAAAGGAAGTAAACATTATTATGCCCCTTTACAAAGCATTAGTAAGACCACACCTTGAATATGGAGTACAATTTTTGGCACCAATCCTAAGAAAAGACATTATGGAACTAGAGAGTGCAGAGAAGAGCCACCAAATTAATAAAGGAGATGGACAATCTAACTAATGAGGAGAGGCTAGCTAAATTAGATTTACATTAGAAAAGAGGTGTCCAAGAGGGGATATGATAACTATATACAAATATATTCGGGGTCAATACAAGGAGCTTTCAAAAGAACTGTTGATCCCACAGGCAGTACGAAGGACTCTGGGCCATCCCTTAAGGTTGGAGGAAAGGAAATTTCACGAGCAACAAAGGAAAGGGTTCTTTACAGTAAGGGCAGTTAAAATGTGGAATTCATTACCCATGGAGAGTGATGGCAGATACAATTGCTTTGTTCAAAAAAAGGTTGGACATCTTTTTAGATAGGAAAGGTATACAGGGATATACCAAAACCGTATACATGGGAAGGATGTTGATCCAGGGATTAATCCGATTGCCAATTCTTGGAGTCAGGAAGGAATTTATTTTTCCCCTTATGAGATATCATTGGATGATGTGACTCTGGGGTTTTTGTTTGCCTTCCTCTGGATCAATAAGTAAGTATAAATATAGGATAAAGTATCTGTTGTCTAAATTTAGCATAGGTTGAATTTGATCGACGTATGTCTTTTTTCAACCTCATCTACTATGTAACTATGTAACACTTTAAACATTGTTGCCATTACTATGTAACTAAACTTTTTGGGGGAAGATACATCAAGTGCATTTATGGGTTAGCTCCCCCGATCCGGCATTAACTTCCATTGAAGTCAATGGACAATCGAGTAGATCAGGGCTCTTTGCCTGCGAAGGGTCTGGATGAGACCCTTGGACTCTAGTAGGAGCAGAGTCATACTAGTTACTTAGGCAGCTAAGTGCAATTTAGTACACTGAAACCCAGTGGTAGGTTAAACTAATGTAAATATACATGGTACAGATGTTATAAAAGCTTGCAACATGATGGAATATAATCATTTTCAAGTCTTTAAATGGATCTAAAATGACATTGCAATTGGCTTGTGGCTCTTCTACGCCTAATTGTTTTCTGAGCTGGCCCCTTTGGAGAACTAGTTGAAGAGCACTGGAGTAGAGTATGTTTAATAGGGCAATCCTTCCTAGGGATGAGTATGTTTAATAGGGCAATCCTTCCTAGGGATGAGTATGTTTAATAGGGCAATCCTTCCTAGGGATGAGTATGTCTAATAGGGCAATCCTTCCTAGGGATGAGTATGTTTAATAGGGCAATCCTTCCTAGGGATGAGTATGTTTAATAGGGCAATCCTTCCTAGGGATGAGTATGTTTAATAGGGCAATCCTTCCTAGGGATGAGTATGTTTAATAGGGCAATCCTTCCTAGGGATGAGTATGTTTAATAGGGCAATCCTTCCTAGGGATGAGTATGTTTAATAGGGCAATCCTTCCTAGGGATGAGTATGTTTAATAGGGCAATTCTTCCTAGGGGTTAGTATGTTTAATAGGGCAATCCTGCCTAGGGATGAGTATGTTTAATAGGGCAATCCTTCCTAGGGGTTAGTATGTTTAATAGGGCAATCCTTCCTAGGGATGAGTATGTTTAATAGGGCAATCCTTCCTAGGGATGAGTATGTTTAATAGGGCAATCCTTCCTAGGGATTAGTATGTTTAATAGGGCAATCCCTTCTAGGGATGAGTATGTTTAATAGGGCAATCGTTCCTAGGGATGAGTATGTTTAATAGGGCAATCCTTCCTAGGGATGGGTATGTTTAATAGGGCAATCCTTCCTAGGGATGAGTATGTTTAATAGGGCAATCCTTCCTAGGGATGAGTATGTTTAATAGGGCAATTCTTCCTAGGGATGAGTATGTTTAATAGGGCAATCCTTCCTAGGGATGAGTGTTTAATAGGGCAATCCTTCCTAGGGATGAGTGTTTAATAGGGCAATCCCTCCTAGGGATGAGTATGTTTAATAGGGCAATCCCTCCTAGGGATGAGTATGTTTAATAGGGCAATCCTTCCTAGGGATGAGTATGTTTAATAGGGCAATCCATCCTAGGGATGAGTATGTTTAATAGGGCAATCCTTCCTAGGGATGAGTATGTTTAATAGGGCAATCGTTCCTAGGGATGAAACACAAAAAAAGACAACAGCGCAAACGCCCATAGTGAAGTTTGTAAAAATATATGAATATATATTGTTAGGGTATTATATCTGCGTACATCAGATAAGTAAGTTTACAGCATTTCATGTGCAATACATGAGTTACCAATCGTCGCACTGCCACCACCAGACCTCAGGAGTTCTCCTTCCCAGCCTCCAAGACAAGCCGCCACGATCGTGATGTGGAGCCTCCACTGCGGTGCTGTGTCCTGATCGATATCCTTTCCTGATCACTGCCGTCACTCTTGCTCCTCAGGTCTGCCGCCGTCTGCAACTGCTTCCCGCACCTCAGATCACTGAGTTAGTAAGTCACGTGTCCCGCGGGGTTTTGCGACCGGCCGTAAAGGGAGATGTGTGACGTAAAGCGTGATGGTATCTTTACTGCAGCATACCGAATACAGCTTTTTGCATGAAATAAGTCCAATGAGGATAGACCACGCAGATTGTGGAAATACAGTTCTAGGACTATTAAAATTCTTTATCCAACGCGTTTCGAAGCGTGAGCTTCTTCTTCAGGGATAAATTTGAACTAAATTAAGAGCATATTTATACCCTTGAACCACCGCTGATTGGTCAAATTCAGAGGTTTCTCAACCAATCTGATTAGCACTATACAGCATCCCACATGTGTGGGTGTGATGGAATCATTACTTCTTAGTGTGCTCAAGTGAGTTAACCCTATCAGCTCTGGTCCAATGATATAGTTTAAACACAACACATCTTTATTACATATATCAACTTAAAATCACAATGATAAAATTGCCAATGATTAAGGACGTTCAATGGCTCTGAAATGAAACAAGGGATGGGTATGTTTAATAGGGCAATCCTTCCTAGGGATGGGTATGTTTAATAGGGCAATCCTTCCTAGGGATGAGTGTTTAATAGGGCAATCGTTCCTAGGGTTGAGTGTTTAATAGGGCAATCCTTCCTAGGGATGAGTATGTTTAATAGGGCAATCCTTCCTAGGGATGAGTATGTTTAATAGGGAAATTCTTCCTAGGGATGAGTATGTTTAATAGGGCAATCCTTCCTAGGGATGAGTATGTTTAATAGGGCAATCCCTCCTAGGGATGAGTATGTTTAATAGGGCAATCCTTCCTAGGGATGAGTATGTTTAATAGGGCAATCCCTCCTAGGGATGAGTATGTTTAATAGGGCAATCCTTCCTAGGGATGAGTATGTTTAATAGGGCAATCGTTCCTAGGGATGAGTATGTTTAATAGGGCAATCCTTCCTAGGGATGAGTATGTTTAATAGGGCAATCCTTCCTAGGGATGAGTATGTTTAATACGGCAATCCTTCCTAGGGATGAGTATGTTTAATAGGGCAATCCTTCCTAGGGATGGGTATGTTTAATAGGGCAATCCCTCCTAGGGATGAGTATGTTTAATAGGGCAATCCCTCCTAGGGATGAGTATGTTTAATAGGGCAATCCTTCCAAGGGATTAGTATGTTTAATAGGGCAATCCTTCCTAGGGATGAGTGTTTAATAGGGCAATCCTTCCTAGGGATGAGTATGTTTAATAGGGCAATCCTTCCTATGGATGAGTATGTTTAATAGGGCAATCCTTCCTAGGGATGAGTGTTTAATAGGGCAATCCTTCCTAGGGATGAGTATGTTTAATAGGGCAATCCTTCCTAGGGATGAGTGTTTAATAGGGCAATTGTTCCTAGGGATGAGTATGTTTAATAGGGCAATCCCTCCTAGGGATGAGTATGTTTAATAGGGCAATCCTTCCTAGGGATGAGTATGTTTAATAGGGCAATCCCTCCTAGGGATGAGTATGTTTAATAGGGCAATCCTTCCTAGGGATGAGTATGTTTAATAGGGCAATCGTTCCTAGGGATGAGTATGTTTAATAGGGCAATCCTTCCTAGGGATGAGTATGTTTAATAGGGCAATCGTTCCTAGGGATGAGTATGTTTAATACGGCAATCGTTCCTAGGGATGAGTATGTTTAATACGGCAATCCTTCCTAGGGATGAGTATGTTTAATAGGGCAATCCTTCCTAGGGATGGGTATGTTTAATAGGGCAATCCCTCCTAGGGATGAGTATGTTTAATAGGGCAATCCTTCCAAGGGATTAGTATGTTTAATAGGGCAATCCTTCCTAGGGATGAGTGTTTAATAGGGCAATCCTTCCTAGGGATGAGTATGTTTAATAGGGCAATCCTTCCTATGGATGAGTATGTTTAATAGGGCAATCCTTCCTAGGGATGAGTGTTTAATAGGGCAATCCTTCCTAGGGATGAGTATGTTTAATAGGGCAATCCTGCCTAGGGATGAGTATGTTTAATAGGGCAATCCTTCCTAGGGATGAGTGTTTAATAGGGCAATCCTTCCTAGGGATGAGTATGTTTAATAGGGCAATCCTTCCTAGGGATGAGTATGTTTAATAGGGCAATCCTTTCTAGGGATGAGTATCTTAATAGGGCAATCCTTCCTAGGGATGAGTGTTTAATAGGGCAATCCTTCCTAGGGATGAGTGTTTAATAGGGCAATCCTTCCTAGGGATGAGTGTTTAATAGGGCAATTGTTCCTAGGGATGAGTATGTTTAATAGGGCAATCCTTCCTAGGGATGAGTATGTTTAATAGGGCAATCCTGCCTAGGGATGAGTATGTTTAATAGGGCAATCCTTCCTAGGGATGAGTATGTTTAATAGGGCAATCCTGCCTAGGGATGAGTATGTTTAATAGGGCAATCCTTCCTAGGGATGAGTATGTTTAATAGGGCAATCCTTCCTAGGGATGAGTATGTTTAATAGGGCAATCCTTCCTAGGGATGAGTATGTTTAATAGGGCAATCCTTCCTAGGGATGAGTATGTTTAATAGGGCAATCCTTCCTAGGGATGAGTATGTTTAATAGGGCAATCCTTCCTAGGGATGAGTATGTTTAATAGGGCAATCCTTCCTAGGGATGAGTATGTTTAATAGGGCAATCCTTCCTAGGGATGAGTGTTTAATAGGGCAATCCTTCCTAGAGATGAGTGTTTAATAGGGCAATCCTTCCTAGGGATGAGTATGTTTAATAGGGCAATCCTGCCTAGGGATGAGAGTGTTTAACAGGGCAATCCCTCCTAGGGATGAGTATGTTTAATAGGGCAATCCTTCCTAGGGATTAGTATGTTTAATAGGGCAATCCTTCCTAGGGATGAGTGTTTAATAGGGCAATCCTTCCTAGGGTTGAGTGTTTAATAGGGCAATCCTTCCTAGGGATGAGTATGTTTAATAGGGCAATCCTTCCTAGGGATGAGTATGTTTAATAGGGCAATCCTTCCTAGGGATGAGTATGTTTAATAGGGCAATCCTTCCTAGGGATGGGTATGTTTAATAGGGCAATCCTTCCTAGGGATGAGTGTTTAATAGGGCAATCCTTCCTAGGGATGAGTGTTTAATAGGGCAATCCTTCCTAGGGATGAGTATGTTTAATAGGGCAATCTTTCCTAGGGATCAGTATGTTTAATAGGGCAATCCTTCCTAGGGATGAGTGTTTAATAGGGCAATCCTTCCTAGGGATTAGTATGTTTAATAGGGCAATCCTTCCTAGGGATGAGTATGTTTAATAGGGCAATCCTTCCTAGGGATGAGTATGTTTAATAGGGCAATCCTTCCTAGGGATGAGTGTTTAATAGGGCAATCCTTCCTAGGGATGAGTATGTTTAATAGGGCAATCCTGCCTAGGGATGAGTATGTTTAATAGGGCAATCCTTCCTAGGGATGAGTGTTTAATAGGGCAATCCTTCCTAGGGATGAGTATGTTTAATAGGGCAATCCTTCCTAGGGATGAGTATGTTTAATAGGGCAATCCTTTCTAGGGATGAGTATTTTAATAGGGCAATCCTTCCTAGGGATGAGTGTTTAATAGGGCAATCCTTCCTAGGGATGAGTGTTTAATAGGGCAATCCTTCCTAGGGATGAGTGTTTAATAGGGCAATCGTTCCTAGGGATGAGTGTTTAATAGGGCAATCCTTCCTAGGGATGAGTGTTTAATAGGGCAATCCTTCCTAGGGATGAGTATGTTTAATAGGGCAATCCTGCCTAGGGATGAGTATGTTTAATAGGGCAATCCTTCCTAGGGATGAGTATGTTTAATAGGGCAATCCTTCCTAGGGATGAGTATGTTTAATAGGGCAATCCTTCCTAGGGATGAGTATGTTTAATAGGGCAATCCTTCCTAGGGATGAGTATGTTTAATAGGGCAATCCTTCCTAGGGATGAGTATGTTTAATAGGGCAATCCTTCCTAGGGATGAGTATGTTTAATAGGGCAATCCTTCCTAGGGATGAGTATGTTTAATAGGGCAATCCTTCCTAGGGATGAGTATGTTTAATAGGGCAATCCTTCCTAGGGATGAGTGTTTAATAGGGCAATCCTTCCTAGGGATGAGTATGTTTAATAGGGCAATCCTTCCTAGGGATGAGTATGTTTAATAGGGCAATCCTGCCTAGGGATGAGTATGTTTAATAGGGCAATCCTTCCTAGGGATGAGTATGTTTAATAGGGCAATCCTGCCTAGGGATGAGTATGTTTAATAGGGCAATCCTTCCTAGGGATGAGTATGTTTAATAGGGCAATCCTTCCTAGGGATGAGTATGTTTAATAGGGCAATCCTTCCTAGGGATGAGTATGTTTAATAGGGCAATCCTTCCTAGGGATGAGTATGTTTAATAGGGCAACCCTTCCTAGGGATGAGTATGTTTAATAGGGCAATGCTTCCTAGGGATGAGTATGTTTAATAGGGCAATCCTTCCTAGGGATGAGTATGTTTAATAGGGCAATCCTTCCTAGGGATGAGTGTTTAATAGGGCAATCCTTCCTAGAGATGAGTGTTTAATAGGGCAATCCTTCCTAGGGATGAGTATGTTTAATAGGGCAATCCTGCCTAGGGATGAGAGTGTTTAACAGGGCAATCCCTCCTAGGGATGAGTATGTTTAATAGGGCAATCCTTCCTAGGGATTAGTATGTTTAATAGGGCAATCCTTCCTAGGGATGAGTGTTTAATAGGGCAATCCTTCCTAGGGTTGAGTGTTTAATAGGGCAATCCTTCCTAGGGATGAGTATGTTTAATAGGGCAATCCTTCCTAGGGATGAGTATGTTTAATAGGGCAATCCTTCCTAGGGATGAGTATGTTTAATAGGGCAATCCTTCCTAGGGATGGGTATGTTTAATAGGGCAATCCTTCCTAGGGATGAGTGTTTAATAGGGCAATCCTTCCTAGGGATGAGTGTTTAATAGGGCAATCCTTCCTAGGGATGAGTATGTTTAATAGGGCAATCCTTCCTAGGGATCAGTATGTTTAATAGGGCAATCCTTCCTAGGGATGAGTGTTTAATAGGGCAATCCTTCCTAGGGATTAGTATGTTTAATAGGGCAATCCTTCCTAGGGATGAGTATGTTTAATAGGGCAATCCTTCCTAGGGATGAGTATGTTTAATAGGGCAATCCTTCCTAGGGATGAGTGTTTAATAGGGCAATCCTTCCTAGGGATGAGTATGTTTAATAGGGCAATCCTGCCTAGGGATGAGTATGTTTAATAGGGCAATCCTTCCTAGGGATGAGTGTTTAATAGGGCAATCCTTCCTAGGGATGAGTATGTTTAATAGGGCAATCCTTCCTAGGGATGAGTATGTTTAATAGGGCAATCCTTTCTAGGGATGAGTATTTTAATAGGGCAATCCTTCCTAGGGATGAGTGTTTAATAGGGCAATCCTTCCTAGGGATGAGTGTTTAATAGGGCAATCCTTCCTAGGGATGAGTGTTTAATAGGGCTATCGTTCCTAGGGATGAGTGTTTAATAGGGCAATCCTTCCTAGGGATGAGTGTTTAATAGGGCAATCCTTCCTAGGGATGAGTATGTTTAATAGGGCAATCCTGCCTAGGGATGAGTATGTTTAATAGGGCAATCCTTCCTAGGGATGAGTATGTTTAATAGGGCAATCCTTCCTAGGGATGAGTATGTTTAATAGGGCAATCCTTCCTAGGGATGAGTATGTTTAATAGGGCAATCCTTCCTAGGGATGAGTATGTTTAATAGGGCAATCCTTCCTAGGGATGAGTATGTTTAATAGGGCAATCCTTCCTAGGGATGAGTATGTTTAATAGGGCAATCCTTCCTAGGGATGAATATGTTTAATAGGGCAATCCTTCCTAGGGATGAGTATGTTTAATAGGGCAATCCTTCCTAGGGATGAGTATGTTTAATAGGGCAATCCTTCCTAGGGATGAGTGTTTAATAGGGCAATCCTTCCTAGGGATGAGTATGTTTAATAGGGCAATCCTTCCTAGGGATGAGTATGTTTAATAGGGCAATCCTGCCTAGGGATGAGTATGTTTAATAGGGCTATCCTTCCTAGGGATGAGTATGTTTAATAGGGCAATCCTTCCTAGGGATGAGTATGTTTAATAGGGCAATCGTTCCTAGGGATGAGTATGTTTAATAGGGCAATCCTTCCTAGGGATGAGTATGTTTAATAGGGCAATCCTTCCTAGGGATGAGTATGTTTAATAGGGCAATCCTTCCTAGGGATGAGTATGTTTAATAGGGCAATCCTTCCTAGGGATGAGTATGTTTAATAGGGCAATCCTTCCTAGGGATGAGTATGTTTAATAGGGCAATCCTTCCTAGGGATGAGTATGTTTAATAGGGCAATCCTTCCTAGGGATGAGTATGTTTAATAGGGCAATCCTTCCTAGGGATGAGTATGTTTAATAGGGCAATCCTTCCTAGGGATGAGTGTTTAATAGGGCAATCCTTCCTAGAGATGAGTGTTTAATAGGGCAATCCTTCCTAGGGATGAGTATGTTTAATAGGGCAATCCTGCCTAGGGATGAGAGTGTTTAACAGGGCAATCCCTCCTAGGGATGAGTATGTTTAATAGGGCAATCCTTCCTAGGGATTAGTATGTTTAATAGGGCAATCCTTCCTAGGGATGAGTGTTTAATAGGGCAATCCTTCCTAGGGTTGAGTGTTTAATAGGGCAATCCTTCCTAGGGATGAGTATGTTTAATAGGGCAATCCTTCCTAGGGATGAGTATGTTTAATAGGGCAATCCTTCCTAGGGATGAGTATGTTTAATAGGGCAATCCTTCCTAGGGATGGGTATGTTTAATAGGGCAATCCTTCCTAGGGATGAGTGTTTAATAGGGCAATCCTTCCTAGGGATGAGTGTTTAATAGGGCAATCCTTCCTAGGGATGAGTATGTTTAATAGGGCAATCTTTCCTAGGGATCAGTATGTTTAATAGGGCAATCCTTCCTAGGGATGAGTGTTTAATAGGGCAATCCTTCCTAGGGATTAGTATGTTTAATAGGGCAATCCTTCCTAGGGATGAGTATGTTTAATAGGGCAATCCTTCCTAGGGATGAGTATGTTTAATAGGGCAATCCTTCCTAGGGATGAGTGTTTAATAGGGCAATCCTTCCTAGGGATGAGTATGTTTAATAGGGCAATCCTGCCTAGGGATGAGTATGTTTAATAGGGCAATCCTTCCTAGGGATGAGTGTTTAATAGGGCAATCCTTCCTAGGGATGAGTATGTTTAATAGGGCAATCCTTCCTAGGGATGAGTATGTTTAATAGGGCAATCCTTTCTAGGGATGAGTATTTTAATAGGGCAATCCTTCCTAGGGATGAGTGTTTAATAGGGCAATCCTTCCTAGGGATGAGTGTTTAATAGGGCAATCCTTCCTAGGGATGAGTGTTTAATAGGGCAATCGTTCCTAGGGATGAGTGTTTAATAGGGCAATCCTTCCTAGGGATGAGTGTTTAATAGGGCAATCCTTCCTAGGGATGAGTATGTTTAATAGGGCAATCCTGCCTAGGGATGAGTATGTTTAATAGGGCAATCCTTCCTAGGGATGAGTATGTTTAATAGGGCAATCCTTCCTAGGGATGAGTATGTTTAATAGGGCAATCCTTCCTAGGGATGAGTATGTTTAATAGGGCAATCCTTCCTAGGGATGAGTATGTTTAATAGGGCAATCCTTCCTAGGGATGAGTATGTTTAATAGGGCAATCCTTCCTAGGGATGAGTATGTTTAATAGGGCAATCCTTCCTAGGGATGAGTATGTTTAATAGGGCAATCCTTCCTAGGGATGAGTATGTTTAATAGGGCAATCCTTCCTAGGGATGAGTGTTTAATAGGGCAATCCTTCCTAGGGATGAGTATGTTTAATAGGGCAATCCTTCCTAGGGATGAGTATGTTTAATAGGGCAATCCTGCCTAGGGATGAGTATGTTTAATAGGGCAATCCTTCCTAGGGATGAGTATGTTTAATAGGGCAATCCTGCCTAGGGATGAGTATGTTTAATAGGGCAATCCTTCCTAGGGATGAGTATGTTTAATAGGGCAATCCTTCCTAGGGATGAGTATGTTTAATAGGGCAATCCTTCCTAGGGATGAGTATGTTTAATAGGGCAATCCTTCCTAGGGATGAGTATGTTTAATAGGGCAACCCTTCCTAGGGATGAGTATGTTTAATAGGGCAATGCTTCCTAGGGATGAGTATGTTTAATAGGGCAATCCTTCCTAGGGATGAGTATGTTTAATAGGGCAATCCTTCCTAGGGATGAGTGTTTAATAGGGCAATCCTTCCTAGAGATGAGTGTTTAATAGGGCAATCCTTCCTAGGGATGAGTATGTTTAATAGGGCAATCCTGCCTAGGGATGAGAGTGTTTAACAGGGCAATCCCTCCTAGGGATGAGTATGTTTAATAGGGCAATCCTTCCTAGGGATTAGTATGTTTAATAGGGCAATCCTTCCTAGGGATGAGTGTTTAATAGGGCAATCCTTCCTAGGGTTGAGTGTTTAATAGGGCAATCCTTCCTAGGGATGAGTATGTTTAATAGGGCAATCCTTCCTAGGGATGAGTATGTTTAATAGGGCAATCCTTCCTAGGGATGAGTATGTTTAATAGGGCAATCCTTCCTAGGGATGGGTATGTTTAATAGGGCAATCCTTCCTAGGGATGAGTGTTTAATAGGGCAATCCTTCCTAGGGATGAGTGTTTAATAGGGCAATCCTTCCTAGGGATGAGTATGTTTAATAGGGCAATCCTTCCTAGGGATCAGTATGTTTAATAGGGCAATCCTTCCTAGGGATGAGTGTTTAATAGGGCAATCCTTCCTAGGGATTAGTATGTTTAATAGGGCAATCCTTCCTAGGGATGAGTATGTTTAATAGGGCAATCCTTCCTAGGGATGAGTATGTTTAATAGGGCAATCCTTCCTAGGGATGAGTGTTTAATAGGGCAATCCTTCCTAGGGATGAGTATGTTTAATAGGGCAATCCTGCCTAGGGATGAGTATGTTTAATAGGGCAATCCTTCCTAGGGATGAGTGTTTAATAGGGCAATCCTTCCTAGGGATGAGTATGTTTAATAGGGCAATCCTTCCTAGGGATGAGTATGTTTAATAGGGCAATCCTTTCTAGGGATGAGTATTTTAATAGGGCAATCCTTCCTAGGGATGAGTGTTTAATAGGGCAATCCTTCCTAGGGATGAGTGTTTAATAGGGCAATCCTTCCTAGGGATGAGTGTTTAATAGGGCTATCGTTCCTAGGGATGAGTGTTTAATAGGGCAATCCTTCCTAGGGATGAGTGTTTAATAGGGCAATCCTTCCTAGGGATGAGTATGTTTAATAGGGCAATCCTGCCTAGGGATGAGTATGTTTAATAGGGCAATCCTTCCTAGGGATGAGTATGTTTAATAGGGCAATCCTTCCTAGGGATGAGTATGTTTAATAGGGCAATCCTTCCTAGGGATGAGTATGTTTAATAGGGCAATCCTTCCTAGGGATGAGTATGTTTAATAGGGCAATCCTTCCTAGGGATGAGTATGTTTAATAGGGCAATCCTTCCTAGGGATGAGTATGTTTAATAGGGCAATCCTTCCTAGGGATGAATATGTTTAATAGGGCAATCCTTCCTAGGGATGAGTATGTTTAATAGGGCAATCCTTCCTAGGGATGAGTATGTTTAATAGGGCAATCCTTCATAGGGATGAGTGTTTAATAGGGCAATCCTTCCTAGGGATGAGTATGTTTAATAGGGCAATCCTTCCTAGGGATGAGTATGTTTAATAGGGCAATCCTGCCTAGGGATGAGTATGTTTAATAGGGCTATCCTTCCTAGGGATGAGTATGTTTAATAGGGCAATCCTTCCTAGGGATGAGTATGTTTAATAGGGCAATCGTTCCTAGGGATGAGTATGTTTAATAGGGCAATCCTTCCTAGGGATGAGTATGTTTAATAGGGCAATCCTTCCTAGGGATGAGTGTTTAATAAGGCAATCCTTCCTAGGGATGAGTATGTTTAATAGGGCAATCCTTCCTAGGGATGAGTATGTTTAATAGGGCAATCCTTCCTAGGGATGAGTATGTTTAATAGGGCAATCCTTCCTAGGGATGAGTGTTTAATAAGGCAATCCTTCCTAGGGATGAGTATGTTTAATAGGGCAATCCTTCCTAGGGATGAGTATGTTTAATAGGGCAATCCCTACAGGACCAAAGGGGGAAGATTAATCAAGTGTTGCTATGGGTTAGCCTACCTAGGAGTTAAAGCTTGGTTGTGTGCGCTAACTTGTACCAGCGCTTGATCAATCCGCCCCCTTTGGTCTCAGGAGGAATTGCCCCGTTAAACATACTCTAACACAGGGGTGTGCAAACTATTCCTCCTGCGCCCACCTGTCTGCTCTTCCTCCCCCCACCCCCCGCTGGCATACCTCCCCCTAGCTCGGCGTCAAATGACATTGTGGGGTCATGGCGACGCGACACCCGACACAAAGGTAAGTGAAGTTACAGAGGCCTCACATGGTCCCCCGGCATTTAATTTAAATGCCTTTGGGAACGCGCAGGGCCCCTGTAACTGCTGTGTCCCCCCAGAAAATCCCGCACCCCCACCTCCAGTTTGCGCACCCCTGCACTGACATGCACCTCTTCTGTTCTATTTTCCTGCTTAGAGCTGTTTAATACTGCGACACTGTGATGAAAAAGTCAAACCTTTCTCCCATTTTACGTCCCTAATCGGTATGGGGAGAAGCCCGGGATCAGCTTTTCAACACCTTCAATAGGGGTGTTAGAGACGACATACTTTCCCCTAATGATTGTTAAATAATATCATACGCCTCATAGCAACTAATGTTATGCATCAAATGCTTAGCACAGGAGTGACCAATTCCTGTCTGTAAGGGCCAACAACAGGTCAGGTTCAATGGCTGAGCCAGATTGAGCCACCTGTGCTGAAGCAGGGATATCCTTAAAACCAGGCCTGTTTGGTGGCCCTTGAGGGCTGGAGTTGGCCATCCCTGGCTTAACAGCTTGAATCAAGTGATTATGTTACTTGGCAAATAACAGTACATGCCCTTCGCATGGACGCTAAGCTTGTTGTTATATACTCTTTAGTTTCATTGTAATTGTTTGAAGGCCGGTTTGTGGGAACATTTGTCGAACTGACAGTCCCAAAAAAAAAATCCCATATTCCTACATCTAAGGCTGGGGCCATGGAGGGGTGAGGAGTTCGGAGGCGCGCTGACGCTGAGGCTCGCCTGCTGACATCTGCGCGATTTCATGCCCATGCAGGCGAGCCAGCGGGCGCGTTCGGAGGCGGGGGGAGACTGAGGGAGGAGGGGCAGTGACGGCGCTGGGCCAATCGCCCGCGACGCACTGACGTCAACGTCACGGCGCAGACGTCACGACGCCGTGACGTTGACGCTGGTCCCCTAGTTGTATGATTCCAGATCCTGTAAGACACACAGTATTTTCCCTTTGGGTCTTTTTTTATAGTGCACTTTCAGACAGGCGAATAAAAAATAAATATGTACATTAATACTGCTGGATTTAACGTGTTTGACTATGACCTAGCAAAAATTTTAAAAATTGCGATACACTACAAATCAAATAAAGTGGAGAAGGGCAATTTACCAAAATAATTATTTATTGGTCATGGCAGAAGGGTACAAAAATCAGACCACCTACGCGTTTTGCACCGCTTAAGCGCTTTATCAAACGGCACATTAAGCGGTGCAAAACGCAGAGGTGGTCAGATTTTTTTTTATTTTTGTACCTTCCTGCCATGACCAATAAATAATTATTTTGGTGAATCGTCCTTCTCCACTTTATTTGTTTTGTGGTGCAAGGCAATTTTTCAATTGTTTGCTATTTTCTTTATTCCTGCGGATTTGCACACTCGAGGATCTACCCTGGATGAAGGGATGAGAACACCGCAGTCCACTTCACTCAACACAGCAAGTGAGTGCCTAAGGCTGTACATTACTCTCCTAATACAGATGAACCCTATTATAACGCGGTGCTCGGGGGTCCACCCATTGCGATTCGCGTTATAACCGGATCACGGGGGAAAAAATGGCCGTGATCAGGGGTTCTGCGTCCGCCGGAGGGGGAGAGCTGGGATAACTCTCCCAGCTGTCCCGGACCCGGCGGCGCAGCAGCACCCCCACGCAGGAGTTACCCGGCATCAGCTCTCTCTGGTGTGTGTGTGTATATATTTTTTTTTTTTATTATTATTTTTATTTTTTTTAAGTACTGACATAAATTCTGGGAGCTTATGGGGCTCTCAGCGATGGGGGGGGGCGGGGTTCCCTCATGTGTAAGAGGGGCGGGGTTCCCTCATGTGTAAGAGCAGGTACCTTCTGCAGAGGTCTGGAGTCCCTGGCAGTCAGGTGCTATCCTGGCTGGTAGGGTCTTTTAAGAGCATGAGCAAGGTCATTATTCTATAACAGTAAAACCAAATCCAGAGATAGATTAACTCCTGATCTAAAATGCAACCAATTTAACTTTTTGACAGAGTTTTGATGGTGAACTTTCACAGAAAGCCAGCATGCTGACTTTAGCTAGTTCCGTTACTTGCAGAGTTGTAAACATGTACTAAAAGCTTGAGGCACATGCTGGTCAGAGAGGTGGTTCCTTTGGTGGGCTTTTTAACACAAAGCTATTACTGCTGGCTGCTACCTCTGGATTCAGTCCACCTTCAGCAGTATACCATCCTGTTCGCAGTGACAGGGGGCTGGGCAGCTATGGTGCTACTGCTGCTGCTGCTTCCCCGGCTGAGCCGCGCTGACGAGCTGCAGGCTGCCCAACACAGAGCACAAGAGCAGGCTGGTCCGGGAGGTATCCGTGGTGCCGATCAGATCCTGCGCCCCCTCCTCTTCCTCTGCGTCAAATGACCCCGCGGGGTCATGTGACGCCGCGTTGACATGGTGACGTGACGTCACATGAGCCCGCAGGGTCAATTGATGCCGGAGCCGAGGAGGGGGGGTGGGCGACCGGCAGCAAGAGCACAGAATCGGAAAGGTAAGAGATCTGCTTAAATCGGGAGCCACGCTCAAACCGCGTTATAAGCGGATCGGCGTTGTAGCAGGTCGCGCTATAACGGGGTTGAGCTGTATATTGGGTATTATTTCAGTTATTTCAATTGTCCAGATGAAACATATGACGCCATCTTTTTCCTGGCTGCTGGGCCTTTCAAGACTGAAGATCCGGTTGGCACTATCTTCTGGTTTTGAGACAAAATCAAAAATCTTGTATATGCATTAACCCTTCAATGGGAGACCTCTTATCATTGGACTTGACAACTTGAGAAAATCTCACTGTGTTTATGTTAACTCTTTGAGCACCACCATTTGCATTCTGGACTGTTCTTTATTTGACTATGACCTAAATTGTCTTTAGAAATGTACGACATTTTATTGTTTACATTTGTTTGTAAATAAAAGATTAGAAAATAAGACGAAAATCTGTCTCGTGTTTTCCATATGATATACATTCTTACGTATTTTTCTATCCCTGATTTGTGTTTTATAATAATACAAAATAATAATGTTGTCGTTTTTTTCAAAATTGTCCATCAATCATCTTGTTCATTCAGAGTCTTTATACAAATTTAAACTAGGGTTGTTTATTTTTTCGAATGGAAGAAATCCAATGCCCAGAGGAGTTTAGTCAACAAAAATGGGTGATAAGAATTTATATTGTTATTAGCAACAGGGAAGGCAGCTACAGGTGAGCACTATCTGAATTTTCCCTCCTTGCTCATCTATAAAATAAATAAAGGAACCATCAATCACAAAAACATGGATTTGGGTGTAAACCTTGGGGCAAAACATGAATTCTAACGTAAATGTTTTTACGCTGGTTGAAGTGTACAACAAATTAATGCCTTTCAGTATTTCACAGCTATGTAATAACCGCAATCGCATGAAGAGGTCTTATTTAACTTGTCTTTGTTGAGATAGTACTGCAAATGCAGTTACCTAGATATATTACATGACCGTTAACTATGAGTTGGCCCAGCAGCTCTGCCACATTCCCTAGTTAATACAATGTATAAGCTGGACTTCAGCTCAGGTTTTGGCTTCCCTTTCCTATTTGTATGATACTTTTAATTCTGTTTTTTGTTACCAGCACCTCATCTGTGGGACAGTTCTATTTGTCCACCAACTTTGATCAAATACTTTATCATCTGCCTGTTGTGATATGGACATGTATCAGAGCTTTAACCGGACTATTGTTCTCCAAATGGCCTTCAATGATTTTTCAGTAAAATGTGCTTGGTCTCATTCTTGATTGTTCAACTAATAGCCTTGGATCATTCTTCACATATTACAAAGCTATAAATACACATCTCTTTATGTAATCAATTAAGATTTTATATATATATATATATATATATATATATATATATAATCACACGTGTGTGTGTGTGTGTGTGTGTATATATATATATTTATATATATATATATATACACATACACACACATAAATATATATATGTGTGTATAAATATATATATATATATATGATAATAACCGGCACTCCTGTATTGCTAAAGTGCTATTGCTGGTGCTAATGCCATAAACCAAATAAAGCATACATTACCAGCAGTGAAGATGGCAAAGAGGCGACAGCACTCAGTAAAGTAACCAAAATAAGATTTCGAGGTACAGTATAGTACACAGAACCTGAGTGCTGTCGCCACTTTGCCATCTTCACTGCTGGTAATGTATGTGTAGCCCTTTTTCTGAACACCTTCCTAAGGGACTACGGGTGACTGTCTAACACCTGTGGCTCAGGAGAGCTGAGCCTCCGCTAGCTGGGAGCCTGGGGTAATACACACACATTTACATAGCGCAGCGCCTCCACTTACCCAGGATCCCCATTATGAAAGATTTACCCTGGGCAAGAAACATACCATACATTGCGAGAGCAACCAATCTTTACTGTGTTTATCTGTGGTACCTCACTGTTCACATAACATGCATATATATATATATGTATATCATAAAATTGACATCACTCATAACACATAACACCTCATAATAACTGGCTCTTATACTAGAGTGGCTCGGCCACACCCCGAGGGGAATATCGTCCTGTACAGCCATGGCTCCGCCACGCTCTCATAGAGTATGTCCTTGTGAAACTTATGTAGGATATGTTCTATCCGCTAGCCACTTGCTAGCTAGCTAGCTGTCACAGTTAATTCTAAGGCGGGATCAGCGCCTGATTACCGGTGTCGGTGCACTTGCTGTTTACAAAGTACCTCCCGGTCACGGCGGTGACCGCACCTCTTCTCAAAGGGTCCGTCGCATCCGGCCCTGACCTGCCGATGTCGCGCGGCTCCACCGTCTGAGCCCAGACAGCAGTATCCGTCCACAACTCCGTGCGCTTGATGCCTACCTAAGGTGACAATGTCTGTCCACTACGGGCGTCCCTACAGTACCGCAACCTACGGTGACGCGGGGAATACTCATATGGACCTGGGGGTAGTATCTGGCCTAGGCAGGCGGGTCACGGACCCCCGGCACTCGCACTACCTCTCTCAGCACTGTCCCACTCGCTTCTGCCAGCGTGGCCTCTCCCCCACGCTTCCTGTTCTCCTCTCCTCCAAACCCAGCCTGTCCATTGGCTCCTAGCGTCAGCTGACTCCTCCGGAGTTCGCGGGGGTTATAGTTCATTACAGAGCCCTTTCTCATTGGCTCGTTGTTCGCGCGCTTCCAGAGCGCATGCGCAACCTCTTCTCTGGACCAGTGACCTCGGCAACATTGCGCAACAACATGGCGGCGCCCTGTACCAACTTGCCGTCGCGGAACCCGCCGTACAAATGCACACATATACGGTGTATTAACACATCCTTACATATGATATATATATAAATTTTAATTAAGCAGAATACTTCATGAGGTGTACAATGATCCTTATCTCTCATTTTCATGCTGTGGTGTACAGAGTATATTAAAAACATTTTTCTTTTCTTTTATTTTCAGGTTTTTTTGTTTAGTTTCAGTCTGTTTGAAAACATTGTAACTTTATAGAATAAAGGACAAAGTGCAATAGCGCCGCTTCTGCACTATCGCATGGGAAGGTTCTCTAACTGTGGCCTTTTTGTGTGTGGTAGTGATGGATTGACGCTGCCACAGTTTATAGTATGAGGGCCTTTGTCTTGATTCACATTACTCATCACGAATCTGTACTAAGCAATTTCCTATATACCATCTGTAAATATGGTGAAGGTGATACCCAGCTGTGTGTTCAATTTTTTGAAACCGCAAACTTGTCTTATAATATATGTTGTTAGTCCAAATAAAAAAGGTATCACCTAATACTGAAGTACTCATTGAAACTGTAGCACATTTTGCCAAGTGGGACTGTATCCGTATAAGGATTATGCTGTTAATTATTCAGAGGTACTACTAGCAAAGTGGAATTGCAAGCACCGTAACACTAATAAGGTTGTTGACTACTTACCCTATGCCAAGGATGGCCATTCTCAAGGGCCACCAACAGGTCAGGTTTTATGGATATCCCTGCTTCAGCACAGGTGGCTCAGTGTGCTGAAGCAGGGATATCCGTAAAACTTGACCGTTTGGTGGCCTTGAGGACTGGAGTTGGCTACCCCTGCTCTATGCCATTAGAATCGATATTGCCATTAAAAGAGTGCTAAGAACATTGTAGATTTTTTTTTTTTTATAAGCAGGAAATAAACAAACAATCCATAGGTACAGTGTATTCCTTGTGCATCACAAGCAAATCTACACCCGGCGCTGTCCCTCTCAGGGCTAAAAATATATCTGTCAAGAATAGGCAAGTGGAAGCATGCTTCCTCTCAGAGAATTTCAGGAAACCGGGCAGCAATCAAACACATTCCTATCTGGAACTGCAGCATGTGAAATGACAATTTCTAAACAGAGCAATTCTAATATAACGACTGTCTCTACCTGCTGTATAGTGAGATCTAAATCATCCTACTGTTGCACTCTGAATAATGTGTAGAGCTCTGGTTAGTCCTTTTTTTGTTGAGGAAGTGCAGGCTTGTCACATGTTTTGATAGTCACAATACATCCGAAGCATCACTATTTCTATCAAAAACTATAATATTGGTCCATTAATAGGTATCTGCTAAACCAAACAGCCAGAAGTAAATCACGAGCACTCTCAATCTCCAAAACCCCAAAATAAACAAGTATTATTAAAATACTGCTGGCAGCCTGAAGAAGGCCCTGCCTAGGAGAGCAATACACGCTTTGGCAGAGCAGTGCCATGCAGCGTCCTGATCTTGCAGTGTCTTCACTGCGTATTGTTTTGAGTGTGCAGCGTGCCCTCTTAAGGCTGCGGTCCCAGTTACTGCCACAGCGCACGGCTCGGCGTGTGCTGTGCGTGTAAGCGGCGCCCTCAATGGGGGAGGGCCCAGTACGCACCTTCCCGCTGAAGGTGCAGCCGTGCCGTGCTACAGTTTTTTTTTCAACTCAATGAAATTGAGTTCAAACCCTGCGACGGAGGCGTGGCCACGCCCCCACCGGCGGTTCACCCAATGAGGGCGAACTAACCGCATGACGTAATGGCCACGCCCTCGCAAATCCAAAACCACGCCCCCTCCCGTCGCAAGCTCCCTCTCTCCCTGTCAGACCGCAGATCGCGGTTAGCGCTGTGCATGCGCCGCCCCCCCCCCGCGCGTGTCACAGACATGACTGGGACCGCAGCCTTACCCGATTGGAGGCTGAGACTGATAGATCTGGTTTACCCGCGAGGAAGAATCCTGTGTTGAGAGCCATCAAGTATGGCAAAGTAGGAACAGGAGAGATGACACCGAGACCAATCTAGTCCTGATTAATGACGTGGGTTTTGTGCATCCTTATTCATGCTACAAGAGGCCAGTTTGTGATGAGGCCAACACGAATAACTATATCTTTTCGATCTCTGTTCTATCTGTGGGGCCCTGCCAACACCCTTTGAAATACGCAATGGAATGAGACAGGGATGCCCATTGTCCTTCCTCATTTATGCCCTGGTGATTGAACTACTGGCAGAGAGCATACGGTCCAATGACGATATATCTGGAGTTTCAGTAGAGAACATAAACTAGTGTGATATGCCGATAACGTCTTGCTGATACTGGCGAATCACCTCCTTTCCATATCTAATGTTATGGAGGAAATAAAAGCTTTTAGTGAGCTCTCCAATTTGAAAATAAACTTCTCTAAATCGGAGGTGTTGAATGTTTCACTCACACCTGCTCAGCTTAAAGACAATTTTCAATTTTGATGGGCTTCTTCTTCAGTCAATTAGTTAGGACAGCGGTGCGCAAACTGGGGGTCGCGCCCCCTTGGGGGGGCGCAAGATTATGTAGGGGGGGCGCGGGCTGAGTGCGGGGAAACCTGGGGGCGGGCATAGCTGTGCACGGGCGGCCAGAAGCTCCGTGCACTGGCTGCTTCCCTGCTCTGCCTGTGTCAGAGGGGGCGGGGCCAGAAGCTCCGTGCAGAGACTGCTGCTGCTGCTGCTTCTATGCTGTGTCTGCCTGCAGAGGGGGCGGGGCCTTGCTGCGGGGCCTTCCCTGCACACAGACAAGCCCTCCTCCTCCTGTCTGTTACCCGCCCGTTTTCTGCAGCACATGGGGGGACCGGAGCAGGTTTAGTTACTCCCTCCCCCAGGTAGTGTGTGTGTGTGTGTGTGTGTATGTGTGTGTGTATATGTATATGTATTTATGTGTGTGTATATGTATGTGTGTGTGTGTATGTGTGTGTGTGTATGTATGTGTGTGTATGTATGTATGTATATATGTGTGTGTGTGTGTGTGTGTGTGTGTGTGTGTGTGTGTGTGTATGTATGTGTATATGTATGTGTGTGTGTATATGTATATGTATTTATGTGTGTGTATATTTGATTTTTCAGGGGCTGTCGCCTCATGTGACAGCCCCTGAACCAATCAATGGCCAGGTCGCCCGCACCGCCGCCGCAAAGCGAAATACAACTTTTGTTAGCGTCGCCGTCGCGGGCACTATACGCGCGGCCTTAGACATATTTGTATTTACATTGTATACCGTTTAATAAAGGTTTTTTTTTAATGTGATTTTGATCAGACGGGGGGGGGCGAGAAATTTCATGGATTAAAAGGGGGGCTCGGCATAAAAAGTTTGGTCACTCCTGAGTTAGGAGTTAAAATTACACCACAATTTTATTTATTTATCAAGTGTTTTACGAGTAAGTAATACATCGAGAGTTACCTCTCATTTTTAAGTATGCATTGGGCACATAGTTATTATAATACATGGTTGCATTAAATGGACAGTGGTAATACAGTGCATTCAATTCGCAGACATTTCATGGGCAGCTAGACACAACATACTGTATGATTATGGGCGTATGTAACCGTTACAGAAAAGGTAAAATTGTTAGAAGAGTAGAACAAGTAGAAGATCTCTTCCAAAAAGATAGAATTATTATTATAATTCTATAGAGTTATTAAAATGAATATTCTGCCCAGAATGTTATATTTATTTCAAACACTGCCAATAAAAGTGTGTCCCAAATTCTTGAAAAGCATACTGACAAGAAATGTATTTGGCATAACAAGCGTGTCAGAGTCGCAGCCTCATTACTGTTTGTACAGAACGAAAGAGGGGGACTCGAAGCACTGATATTATTCAATATTACCAGGCAGTTTAATGGACTGAAAGCACCTAAAAAATAATAAACCATAGGTCCAGCTAAAGAATCATTTTTCTTAGAGAGAGGAATGTGGTGGCTACACAAATCACTGAGATCCTCTGACTAGTAATCATCCTTTAATTAGTAACATCTTACATATTTGGGATACACTAGCTGTTAGTTAACAACTAATAATGTTTCCCTCCCCCTAACACCTGTATTTTGTAACTCAGAATTTCATCCAGACATGCAGATGGGGGATTTTCAGAGATGAAAGACAAGTAAAATCCACAGAATTTCAGATTTGCTGTTTGTTGATAGGATATAACCAAATAAAGTATTTTATCAACACTCATATCAAGAAGGCATTAATATTGAGACAAAGTAATGTATTGGAAACTATGTTTTTGTGCCTTAGTGCTGCAGGTCATAATTTTCTTGGGTATACAGACTTCTAGTAAACATGAATCCTGTGGCTAAACTTACATTTGTCACAGTTGAACTAAAGGAGGACATTCCAATAGAGGACTGGGATACCATATGGGAAACAACAGCTTCTTCCACCATATTGGTCAGAATCCTGGAAAAACGTCACATAGTATATGATATGAATGGTTTTAGACACCAGTAAGGTTGAACAGATTCTTCCCTAGATCTTCTAACCTCTGCTGGGGAGGGGAAAAGGGATTTATGGTAGACATATGGTGGTATACGTATTAAAGTCAATTCAACTGGTCACTGAGGTGTCAATCCCACATGACCCATGGATTACTCTTGAATAGAGATAATATTTAAACTAAAAACGTCCCAAGGGCTGCACTTACCTAATTCAGCAGTAGCAGGAGTGCTATACTCTTGCTCTGTAAACAAGCCAGTGTACCGTCTATTGGGGTTTTGGAGGTATATGAGAGGGAGTGGCTCAGTGAGTAAAACACACTGAGTGACACTGAGAGTTTGAAGCAGGGGAGCCTGGTTCAATTCCTGGTGTCGGCTCCTTGTGACCTTGGGCAAGTCACTTTATCTCCCTGTGCATCAGGCACCAAAACATAGATTCTAGGCTCCACGGGGCAGGGACCTGTGCCTGCAAAATGTCTCTGTAAAGCGCTACGTACAACTAGCAGCGCTATACAAAAACATGCTATTATTATATGACATGGAAAAAATTACACACATTATACAAGACTCTTCCATCAAATTCAAAAAATACCCTGGGATGCGTATCATACCAAACCAGACTAATGAATTTATCCTGTGACAAGAAATAAATAAGAAGGTGCTCTAAAATGTGAAAGAGACCAATGAGGTCTTAAAGTGAATGTATATCTGAAAAAATACAGTGTATATAGTCTTTAATATGAATGTGATAAATAATATATATGCATATAAAACCATTGCACTGGCTTGTCATTTAATTTGTTTGCGCTCCACTTTTCTGTTTTATTTGATGCATTTATCCGCCTCAAAATTATATAAGGGAAAAGAATTATACTGTGTATGGAAATACCTACCTAAAATTGGTATAATATTACTTACCTGGGATTTGACTTATGTTACCTTCATCCCCCTGTTATGTTATGTCATAACATATGTGTCAAGCATAAATGCAGGTGCATTGACTAGCATTGTCAAAAGTATGCAAGGGTTTTTATATGATGTAACAAATGTCTTGTTTTTTGTTTGTTTTTTGTAAATAAAGAATATTGATGCAAATAAAAATTCAGTTTTTGGCCCACAAAAAAGAATACTAAAAAATGTTTAAAAAATAACCCACGACGCCAAAAACCCAGAGGGCTCAAATGAGGGATAATCCAGGACCAAATGACCTACACGTAACACTTTGCCCCCCAATCCTCTATATTGCATGAAACACATTCTCCTTTGCTGCTCTCTCTTAATGTCCTTCCTCCGCCAATGACTGAGCTGTTATGGATGGGTGCAGCCTTTATAACAAATGTTTGAGTGCCATGTGTCAAATCAACCAATAATATTAGTTGATTTAGCACATGGTCTCCACTCTTCCTAATGACGTTGCTTAAATTCCCAGCAACTACAAGAGAACTGAAGGCTCAAACATAATAATTTAACCAATCAGCAACCACACATATGGCTACACTCTGTCAAAACCACATTTACCACATACAAAACAATGTATCATATTTGGCAGTATTCTACACTTGGATACTGTATATACTTTTCTAATGAAAGGCAACCATGCAGTTATGAATTATTTTTTTTAAACGTCTTGTTGTCAAGGTAGTAGAGCAAATGCTCCATAGAGCTGTAGATATAATGATCGTAAGTCGGGACTGTAGGCCATATGGTCATCCTTTTGAATAAAAGGGACACCCGTCCAGGACATAAATAATATGGAGGGCAATTAGAATCTGATTACCTCCCTGTACGTCTCTGGATTGCTGGTTTTAAGGACTTCCCAGGTTGCTGCTCGCGGCTGTTAACAGAATCGTTTTGCTGCCGCTGGAACCCAACGGATTGAAGACCGTCCCCGTGTGCGAGGGGGAAAACGGTGAAAATAGAGAAAGAACGAGCGCTGCAATCAGACCAAAAACGGAAACTTTTGGACCCGAGATGAAAAAAAATATATAAAGGCTTTATTTAAATAAACTCATTGTTAAAAACCAAACAATCCTCCCACGTGTTGCAGAGAGATTCACAAACTTTGTCTTTGTTAGGACCTTGTTATTCCTATTTTCTTCTTCTATCTCTCCATATCTCCTAAAATACTTGATAGTTTCTCTATCTGGTCACTCTGTCTTCTTGTCTCTGTGCAAACTGCAGATTTCCAGCTCAAGGTAACAAACGCCCCTTTTCAATATACCGTGAAGCAATCTTCACCTAGCTTGGGAATTTTTAAATGCTACTAACTTGAATGGAGCTTCAGCCTTTCCAAGTAAGAGGAAGTCTGCTTCCCTACATACTGAATAGGGGCCATTGAGAGACACGTATCACCAAATTAATCTAATCCCCCCCCCTATTTATTGTTAGCCCAATGGGAGAATCGCAGGGGTTCACTTTTTGTTTTGTGAACAAATTAATGTTTATAAAGCAGTCTACAAAATCTACAAATAAGTATTCTTTAGTCCCTCTTGAGTAAATATAATAAAATGTCAAAAGACCGTAAGAGTGTTTTTCTGATTTTCCTGCTCTGTAATTGACCACATAATAGGAGCAGAGAAGTGCATTTTGTATAAGTGAGTAATTAGAAAGATGAGTAAAAAGCATTTCCTTAAATCATAGAACATGCATATTGCTTTCTTAATTGTACATTTTGTTCTTTTGCTTTTTAAAGAAAATATTGAGTCTAGAAAGTACTCCTTGTAAAGTGATACTCACGACATGCAGTGTGCTTAAGTGAATAACTTTTATTTAAGAAATAATCGACGTTTTAGTCCCAGCTTCGACTTGAGAAATGTTCAGAGAGAGGGAGGGAGGGGGAGAGAGAATTTTGCATTTTTTGTGTGAATTTAACCCAATTTCAGGTACAATTTTGAGTAAATCAGAAAAAAAAAGTGCTGGAAAAAGCGCTTGAATATAATGCATAAAATATGTGTATACTCAATGTTATAAAAATTTAAATTAATCTAAAACAAAAGTACAAAGAAGCTCACATGTATGTGTGAGGTAGGCAGGCTGATAACACTGACTGAACAAAGTCAGGAAACATACAGGGAAAACCTAAATACAGACCGGCGCCTTGGAAAATAAAGTCCAACAAATATCCAGATACACTGGCAAGAGCTATGCGCCTTGTGGGACAGTCCTGTTCATCCGGATCAAACTTCGTGGAAGGCATCCGAGATATATGGAATAAAGCACATAGATATTACATAGTGTATACTGCTGTAAATATAGGACAAACTAACATATAACACTAATGAACAACACTGACTGACAAAAGACAGCAAACAAACAACATTTAACATACAAACACAAGGCTATAAACACAATTTAAACTAATTTATTAAAATATAAAATGGACACAAAATATCCATAAAAAGATGAAGGTTCTCTGTTGAAGGCTATCTGGGGGTTAAAACCAGAATCCTACTTACAACAAGGCAATTTAAAGCTTGAATGTGTGTCCAAATCTTTAACAAGGCAGCTGCTATTCTCTTCCAACAGCACAGGCGTCTGCAGCTCCTGTGGCAATGCTGTTTGTGTGTTCTGTGAAGGCACACGCTGGGGGAGGGGCTGCTCCTGGATGCTGGAAGCACAAGGGCTTCAGCTGCTGTACAAACACTTCCTCTGGTAGCTGTGATCTGACCCTACATGTTTTGTGAAAAGTCACTTCCTCAGGGGTATATGAGGTAATTTTGAGCAAATGGCAGTAAATAAATGGTAATGTGCGTATTGATCTTTAAAGCTCTTTAAAATCTTTTCCTTTTTTGCAAAAAAAAAAAAAAATGAATAAAAATAGAAGTGGTAAATTTCGCCTGGTTTTGACAACTTTTGCAAACATTTTGCACATGTCTAGGAATCAGTTAAACTAACAGAAGACTAATGCACACGCATTTGCTCAGAAATTGAAGGCACTCTTCTTATGCGTGCCTGACTTGGGGAGCCTGATGAGAGCCAAAAGGTCGAAACAGCTGTCTGTGAGTAAGTTTACTGACCATGAACTTCTTTAACCCAGGCTGAAAAATCTGTAATATGGCAGGCGTTAGCTTATAGGGGTCCATTTTAAAATGGATAAGAAGTTGGCATTCCCCTTGTCCGCCTCTCCCAATGCCAATCCATCCAAAATGCTGCTGCTAGACTGACCCACCTCATTCACCACTCCACTTCTACTGCTCCACTACACCTAAACTGTGCTATCGCCAGAGAATGTCGATAGCACCACTTAGGCGTAACGTGTTGTTTTTTTTTGCCCTCCGAGGACACCGTACCAACCATGCAGATATAATCCTGGACTCCGCACTGATGATATGGGTGCGTGCGCAGAGGCGGAAGTCAACACACCGGTGAGCAGGAGCTGAGCGAGAAATCTGCCGGATCACAGACTGACGGTGATTTCTGGGCTGTCCGGAGCCGGTAAAGTGAGCCCATAATACACTAAATGTAACTTTTAGGATGGAAGAGTGTGTGTGTTTTATTGCCTTAATTTCATTAAACAATGTTATGCCATGTTCTCCTTATTTTTAATTTGTGAGGAGCGTTCCAGCATGTAGATAGAGTGAGCATCCATGCTTATCCAACATGGACATTAGGCATATTACCATGGCCGTGAGTGCAGGATTTATTGTTTGAGCACTTTATGCACTTATTTAGATTTCCGCTCTATTCATTTTGTGCCTTTTTATTTATATCACTCCATAGTGACATAAGTAGAAATTTCAGTAGAAAAAGGAAGGGAAAACATAGACTCATAAATAGAAAATTGGTTCTGCTCAGTAAGACACAGGGCCAGATGTACTCAATGGTCCTTTGCTTCAGAGCACATGTGGGACCGTTCACATGACTAGGCCGTCAGATATATGAAAGTTTTAGCATCTATTCACACAATCTGAGCTGCACTGCCCTAAAACTGCAACCTGTGAGCATGTGAGAGCTTTCTAGTCTGGGCTCAGCAAGAACACTGATGAATCAGAAATTGTTGTACGCATAAAATTCTTTAATTACAAAAGAACAAACCAATATTTTTTGTGTCACACTATCTTTAAACAAATTAAAATCAACATAACATGTTAATCATTAAAAATATGTCTGCTCAGGTACATGCAATCACACCGCTACGTATATTTAAAATGAAGGAAAACATATGAAATAGGTGTGGGGGAATGAATATAGTTAGCAGAAGATAAATAATAGCCTTAAGTGTATGTATTTTGACATGACTGCACTTCCAAAGTCCAAACCATTTATATTACCTTAGCAAAGGCTCTGTTATTGCATAGAATATTATTCATCATAATATTTGCTACTCACTTCTAGTCTAGAAGCCCCCAACAAACTCAAATGTCTTGATCGGCCAACTCACTTACTGTTACTAATACAGAAAGATATCAGTCTCAATGGATTTCCCCAGTCGCATAGTTTTGATTGATAATACTTGGTAGGTGTGTGTTGGAACTATGTTCTATTTGTCTGTACCCTACTAACAGCCAGTAGTTTCAATTTCACCCGTGCTTTGCTTACTGACAGCACTGCGCTAAAAACTAGCTTTTAAAATCTATTTTTTTAAATTTAGATTAAAAATTATCACAGATTCATATTTATATCACATGAGCGTTACTAGATAAAAAGTGAAAAATGATGTGATTAAAGCAGCAGGTCTGTCTATGTCTGCGCAGCTGGACCACATTTATCTCAGCTCTGGGGACCCGGGCTTAACGAGAGGTTTAAATCCCCCACACCAGCGTTTCCCAAATGGTGGGTCGCGACCCGGCACCGGGCCACGGCACCAAAATTGCCGGGTCGCAGTGAGGCTGGCCACGCGGTGTCTCCCGTCCCCCCTGCTCAATTTTAAAAAAATGGCGGCGATTCCCCCCGCGGTCCTGCGCGCTTGCGCAGGGCCCGCTCCCTTCCTTCCCCCCGCTCCCAACGTGGGACGGAGGAGGAAGTACCAGCTCCTCCTGCGGCCCGCTTCCCCCCGCGGCCAGCTTCCCGAGCTCACCTCCCGTGCCACCCCCTCCCGTGCCCCCAAGGCCACCTCCCATCCCGGGCAGCAGGGGATATCGGGGGCAGCAGGGGAAAGCGTCCGGCGGCAAGGTAAGTTACCCCACCCAGTCACTGCCTCCCACCCAAGTGCCCCTGGGCCCCCTCCCTCCCACCCAAATGCCCCCTCCCACCCACCCAAGTGCCCCAGGCCCCCTCCTGGCACCCAAGTGCCCCTGGCCCCCTCCCACCCAAGTGCCCCTGGCCCCCTCCCTCCCACCCATGTGCCCTTGGCCCCCTCCCTCCCACCCAAGTGCCCCTGGCCCCCTCCCTCCCACCAAGTGCCCCTGGCCCCCTCCCTCCCTCCCACCCAAGTGCCCCTGGCCCCCTCCCAAAGTGCCCCTGGCCCCCTCCCTCGTGCCCCTGGCCCCCCCTCTAAAGTGCCCCTGGCCCCCTCTCCAGTCACTCACATCCGTCGTTGCCTGTAATTCACTGTTTGTGTCTGTGTGCGTATAGGGGAGAGCGAGTGTGTGTGTATCAGTGTGTGTGTGTGTAGCAGTGTCTCTGTGTGGCTGCGTGTGTGTCAGTGGCTGCATGTGTGTGTCAGTGGCTGCGTGTGTGTGTCAGTGGCTGCGTGTGTGTGTCAGTGGCTGCGTGTGTGTGTCAGTGGCTGCGTGTCTGTCAGTGGCTGTGTGTGTGTATCAGTGGCTGTGTGTGTGTGTATCAGTGGCCGTGTGTGTGTCTGTGTGTGTATCAGTGGCTGTGTGTGTGTGTATCAGTGGCTGTGTGTGTCTGTGCGGGCCCTATAGGCCAGTATAGGCGATAAAATTTTTAGTGGGTCACGAAGGAGAAGTTCAAAAATAACCGGGTCACGGAAAAAAAAAGTTTGGGAAACCCTGCCCCACACCATACGAGCCAATAGGAAGCTGAGATAGATGACGTAGATTTAAACCTTTGCTTCCCAGGGAGGGACAAAAAGCAGAAACCTAGAATGGGCACTCTGAATGGACACCTGAAGGGTGATATGATGAACACGTTAAAACATATACTTTATTATCCAAATTAAAATAATGGGTATTAAAACGAAAATTAAACGCTCCGATCCTAAAAGTTTGAACACTCAATTAAGTGTTCTGGATCAAACTCGAATACACTGCACTTAAACACTAAATTGTGTACTGCAGTATGAACAAGTGGGTATGATAGACCACTGTTCAGTGTGAACCAGGGTGCCGCTAAAAACTCTACTGTGTTAACTTTCATATATCTGACGGCCTAGTCATGTGAACGGTCCCACAAATGCTCTGAAGCAAAGGAATTTTAATCAGTTACTGTTAAGACCTGCAAATGGTAATGCCTTGATGTGGCTAGCTGGCTTATGAAACTTTAACCAAAGGGTTTAACTAAATTACCCCTTTTCAAGAGATATATTGGTATTTCACTTTGTATTTTTGTCATATTGGATGTAGCTTTGGGCTTCTTTGTTTTTTGTTGTATACTGTTTTAACGTGCTCATGATTTTGCTTAAAAAAACCTGGGAATTGGTGCAATGTAAATGTCTCTGAGGTTTATGTAAATGCATTTATCAAATGTTGGTATCACAGGTACATGAGTGACACATCCTGCAAAATATACATGAGTAACCTAGTTGTGAGATAATAAAGTAAGACGGTCATACAGTTCTATGTAAGCTGATATTTCTATGTGACTTCTATGTTCTTTTGTGTTTTGCAAATATCAAAATAAGTAACTTATAGACAAAAAAAAGAAAAGAGTACATTTATGTGAATCTATAAAGCATTTGAAGCGGAACACAATGTTACATAGTTGGCTTAATCTACTGCTTCCATGTCACTATTCACTGCTGGCTGTAGTGGTTGATCCTTTGATGGATTTTGCAAGGTGGCATCTGGGCAGCTTCCAGCTTCCAGGGTCTGTGCGGGTGGCTCCATGGCAGGAGGCAATTTGCTGGCTTCAGATTGTAGACATCCTACGCTACTGTCTTCAGGTGTCTCTTCCAAATGATGGGACACCATAAAAGCTGTTTCCAGGGCTTTGATGATCTTTTCATCTATAACTGAGGGCTCTGCGCCGGAGCTTTCAGCCTGGTCAGTTTTGTGACTATCTCCTTCATCATTTTCTGTGTCTGCTACTTCCTCATCATCATGGAACTTGGCTTCTTTAATTCTTTTGTACAGTTCAATTCTTTCCTCCTGCAGAGCTCTGCAAAGCTTATCCAGCCTCTCAATTTTTGTTGTATAGACATCATATTCTTTGGCCCTCATTACTTTCTGCAATGACAAATGAGAAAACAGATCACGAAAAAGTCATAAGCAGCCAAGATTCTGTAGTATTTCATTTATTGAAACAGAACCGCACAAATGCCCTTGTGACTGCACATGTTGTAATTAGCACAACAGACTTTTATCTACTTCGTGGAAATTTTTTATTCACTATAACTTACTTTGTGTCTGGTGGTAGCCACTACCAGCTTTACATTGCAAGGCAAGTAAACCATCCTCACACTGATGAGACTCAAAAGGTCAAAACAGCTGTCTGCGTGTAGGTTTACTGGCTATGCACTTCTTTAACTCAAGCTGTGCTGAAAAAGCTGTGTACTGTAATGCGGCAGGCATAGGTTTATAAGAAGCAAAAAGTGACACACTGAGTACTCATTTGCATGTCATTACCCAGAATCCCTGACTGCAGTAGAAGCTTTGTATGCTAAGGGATAATGGGGGAAGGCAGGTTTGTTAGCCTGTCTGATGCATGCAACTGTGCTCATATGTGGTGTTTTTATTTTCTTTACACTGTACAGTGGAGGGTTTTTGACACTTTTTTTTTTACAAAGGAAAAGGCTGTGTGGTGCTCAAACCATAGACCCAACAACTTCAGATAATTCTTAATTGCTATACGTTGTATCCTAGAAGTATCCCATATTAATAATGGTGACCACCTATGAAATAACACACCTCATTCCACTAGTTATCAATAAACTGGAAGAGTATCACCTCTGAATCGGTAAATACTCACACTAGCTAGTGTCCAGCCAAAACATTGAATAGGAACATATGGTGCAAGATTGAGTGAAATAACTCACTTGTTCTTAAAGGTGGTCCTCCAGGGATTGAACCTTCATAGGTGTGTGCATCCGGTACTCCACAGCAATAGACAGGTTTCCACGAAGGAGAGTTGGAGCACTACTACACAAAAATAAATTGCTAGAGAGTGTGTCCCAAAAATAGTAAAGGTTTAATGGGTCAGAGCATGGTTACAAAGAAAAAATGAGCCCTCAGGCCCCCACCGACATGTTTTGAGCTTCCGCTCTTTCTCAAGGTGTACACTCTCTAGCAATTTATTTTTGTGTAGTAGTGCTCCAACTCTCCTTCGTGGAAACCTGACACTTTTTTTTACTCACCACAACTTTGTGTCTGGTCATTATTTAGAGAATTTGTAAGAACACTGATTGCTTGAGTGAAATGTATAGCTATTGTTTCACTTGGCAGTATGAACAACCTTTAAAACATGTAAATTACAATAAAACATCATTTAAATAAGAATAAATATATATTTCACAATTCTTTCGAGCATATAATATTGATAGCTATCTGGAATGGAAACGGGATTAGTTAATTTAATGCAGAAATTCATTAAAAAATGCATTGTGTTAGAGCGTGGAGTTGCACATGCTGTGGTCTTTCCCTCGTCTGACACCCTTATGGGAACAAATAAAAAATCGGCTACAGAGGATGTTGGGCCTCGATATCCCCATGGGCCCTTGGTTCTTCTTACTGAACAGACCGATACAAGGTATATCCAGAACTAGTTCCAAGCTAAATGCCCACTTTACCAACGGCAACGAGGTGCGAGATCGCAGCATTATGGAAGCAAGATGAGATTCCTACTCTGGCCGAAATTAGGAACAGAATTTGTTTGTGTGCCAGATGGAGAATTTAACAAGTCTAGTAAATGACTCTGGCAATAAATTCCAACTCTGGCTGCCATGGTTGGCCCAGACAGACATCCCAGGAGTGAATGCCAACACTATATTGCTCTGATACTGTAGTTCTAGATGCGTTCTCCTTTGACTAGTTGTAGAAACACACGGGCAATAGGGCATGAACAGGGGCTGCACGGGAGCTAGAGCAGGCCGACCATGACAAAGTGAATGGGTTATTTCCTGGAAGACACCAAAGGAAACAGAAAAAAGGACCTTCAATACACCCCCCACCCCCTTCCCACTTTTCCCCTTTTTCTGATTTGAATGTACCAATTGCTCTGTTCCGTTTTACCATTGAATGTTGTTAGAAAGGATGAAATGGAATGTCATGCATTCTTTGTTCAGAAACTTAATACAATTGAAGTTATATATAAAAAAAAATGCTTAATGTTAAACAAGCACCTGGTTGAGAAAGGAAGTTCTGAGACAGCAGTTAAGTGTGTTCAATGTGTCCTAAAAAAACGATGGGCCACCACTGACTTATTAAAGGGGCAATCCCTCCAATACCAAAGTGAACTAATTTCCGTGACATGTTTAAGGGGTGTCATCTGGGTATTTGATACATTTTTTACCCAAATCGGACGCCTATATGTATTTTTTATTTATTTTGCAAGTTAGACATGGGAGGGGTTTGATTTTGTCTGGCTCCTCCCATTAGTGTGATGTCACTGTGTGATCAGGAAGTGCTTGCACAGACAGATTCTCTCCTCCCCTTAAACTTTATTGGTTCTCTAATACGAACAGGGCGCGAAAAGGGAAAATAAAACAATTGATTGAGAAAAACTTCAATTAAGAAATTCAACCAGCCAACTATGTGAGATTGCACCTTTAGATGCCTTTTGCATGTAAACATTTTTTATTTGACCAGAAATGCTCACACTCACTAATTTGCGATCAGTCCACATTACACCTTCCCAGAAATGTTTAGCAACTTTCATTCTATATTAAGTGTGTGGCCTGCAAGCTTTCCAAAGCTTGTCAAGTAGCCCTCCAGCCAAAATAATTGCCTACCCCCCTGGTCTAAAGAATATATGTATTAGGGAGAAGGAGCAGCTCAGTGAGTAAAGACACTGACCGGTACTGAGTTTGAAGCAGGGGACCTTGTTCAATTCCCAGTGTTGGCTTCTTGTGACTTTGGGCAAGTAACTTTATCTCCCTGTGCCTCAAGCACCAAAAACATAAACTGTAAGCTCCACAGGGAGGGATTGTGTCTGCAAAATGTGTCAGAAAAGTGCTATACAAGAAATGCTATTATTATTATGTTTTAAGGCAAAAGTGGTGCAATTATAACATTGCTCCAGAAGGATCAACAAAAAATTATATTCATTTTAATTTTTTTTTTTTTGCTTTAATAAATCTGGTGCAGTTTTTTTTAACCACAGAATTGCACCAATTTGCCTTTATACACATGGACTTATAGAGTTATTTACTAACATCTCACAGCTGCAAAAAAACCCCCAAACATATTACTTATGTGATTTATTTTATTTGATATTTTTAGTGCTGCTTTCTGCTGATTTTGCCCAATTTTACAGCCTGGAGACTTTAGTAAATAACCCTCTGTGCCTGTAAAGTTTAATTTTAGTTTAGATAAATCTTAGTGTGTGAGTGTTTTGGGGCCCAAGCTTTTTATGTAACTTTAGTAGTGGTGGCTTAACCTTAGGTAATCAAAGAGCCACAAATGCGCTCTTTACATAACCCTTTAAGACCACATGTGCCACTTTTCCAAAGTGCCATAACTCAACATATACAAAAGTATTATAAAACATTAGATCCACAAAGCTCTGTTAAATCACGTTACGTTATTGGCCCTTGGATATTTGCGATAAGACTGGACGTGGCATTCAGTTTGGTTAATGTCATGTTATGTTACTTAACATAGCTTTGTGGGCTTAGTCTTTGGAGTATACAGTAGCAACCTGGACATTTTGCCCAGCATTAATCTATTGCCAGAGCCATATATAGTGCAGGTTGGCAATTCATAACCAAATAAGTGAAACGGCCACAACAAAGCAGATAACAGCTGAGCAGCAAAGGTTTTTTTTTAACCCTTTCAAGCTTTTCAATGCATTGGCAGTAAATGAGTGGATATAAAGTCTCTCACCTCTTCAATCATGTCCAGCAGGGCTTTGTTGCAGTTCTCAAATCTGGTTTTCCAGGTGTTTGTGTCTTTCTCTAACTTCCTCATTTTCTTTGACATCTACCAAATGGAAATGAGTTAGCACATACTGTAATCGTGAAAACAAATTGCTAGACACTGCTCAAATAAAATGAACATACAAGGTGTTGGGAAACAAAAACCCAAATGCTGTCTTGTTTTACCATACCACTGACTTGATCATTGTAATTTGACAAAAGTAATTAGATTTTGTGTCAACTGATCAAAGGCATGATTGTTTTTTTTTTTTACAATATGAATATTTTACAGGCCTGCCATGATTTGTAGCAGCGTGAATACTCGTGAGTTACAGATGGTTTATTTTACGGCAAGAACAATGCTTCTAAAACTGGAAAACAAAAGTCTGTCTAATTGGTTTACTTTAAGTGCAATGTGGCACTTATCATAAAATGCTGCATAAGCTTGTATTATAATGTTGTAAATTAATATGTATTGCTGTAGCATTTATTTCACTGAAAGAACACTGTAAAGTCATTAAGCTCAGATTTTTGAGCTCCTTATGCCCTACTTAATCAATAAACCATGTATAACAGAAGGCAGAAAACACCACATGACAGACCAAGGTGACTGTGTAGATGTAGGAACTGTGTATGATAAGAGTTGTATAGGTCTTGAAAGGGATGGACCGGCCCGCCAGGAAAGGTGGGCACTCAACCCTGGTGGGTCCTCAGAGCAGGCATTCCATCATGCCAGGGGTGCCAATAAGGGAGAGAACTGGGTCAGTTGTCCTGTGTCTGGCAGAGGAAGGTTGACCCGACCAGTTGACCCAGATGTGGACATGCGGGAGGTGACCTGTGAGGCAACCTTCCTCCGTAGCTCCATCCTCAGTTCCGCGATCAACAACCATGCTCTCCCACTGCACCACTTTCCTTCATGTGTATGTTGACACTCCGTAACATTATAAAGTGCAGTATACTCATATTACATATATTTCTTACCTCATACATTTTTTTCCATGCCCATTATCACGCTCTTCCCCATTGTTCACACAGATATCCTGCATTATGGGCATTTAGTTACATTTTGTCCTTTTACATTCACAAACGTGAAACGATTACATAAAGTATAAAACACTTACTTTGTCCATCTCCCCTTTGAAGGTAGAGAAAACCTCGTTGCTTTTTGTCAAAGACTTTTGAAATTCTTCAAACCTCTCAGAGTAAAGTGTTATCTGTGTGCAGGAAAGACGAGAATCATTCATAGACTTTTATAAAGAAAATGTGCAATGGATTTTACACAAAATTAATTATTTTCTGGTCATGGTTTTCTGTATGATAAATAAACCAACATTGGATAAACCAAACATTTTCTAAACGGTTTATTGAATGCAGCACCCGTGATACATAACAATGTAGACCCCTTTATCTCCATAGTAACGCAGCTAGTTCACATTGGGTCTCTTTGGAAATACACGACATCAATCTTACCATTTGCTGTTTAGAAAACAAAGTTAATAATTCACTCGAGTACTGTCATCATTAACAGTGTACATTACCTATCCTGAAAAATATTGGAATAATAATTGTATTTAATTAGGGATGGGAAAGTAAAGCACACAGGTATTCAAAATATAAGGTCACAATGGTAGTGTTAACTCTAGAAATAATCTAGAGAGTGTATTACCAAACTACGGGGTAGATCCTCAGAAGGTTGTTCATTTTTACCTAATAACGATTTGGGAACGGACGTTATGTTTCTTATTAACGGGTATCCTCAAAGCTAATGAGATGAAAAACTAACGTCCATTAGCAAAATGACCATAGAAACATTACCTGGATGAACGGGTATTCGTAGAGTTGAGACGTGTTAAAAAATACACTGCTCATGTCATGTGCATTGGAAAAGTCTTATTAGCACGCACCAGTTAGGGATGCAATATGTATTAGCCTGCCACTAACTCCGTGCCCATGATCATGTTACAATTTCAAAATAAAGACACAAGCTCATCTGCAAACATCAGCCATTTTCCACTGCTACACAGTAGAGATGGCTGATCAAGCATCTACCTCCACTGCTGGGGTTGCTGCTGTGGCTGGCAGAATAAGAAGCCTCAAGTTCAACAATGAGGAGCTTGCCATTTTAGTTGAAGGAGTTGGGGATAACCACTCCAAATGAATGGGGTCTCTCTGCTAGAAGACCAGCACTGCAGAAAAGCAACACATTTGGGGGTGCATGCTGGAGGGCATTAATACTTTCAGTAATACTGTCTGCACCATAGATCGGCTAAAAAAGTAACAGTAAACGCAAGGTAAAATAAAAAAGAATTGGCAGACTATTCAGCCCAGGCAAGGAAGTCTGGAGGGGGACCCCCTGTCCCCTTGCACCTGTCCCGTACAGAGGAGCGGGTTAGCTCCATTATCACACACTCCCAGGTAATGGGACTACCTGAGTTTGTGGACACCATGGATGTGGAGATGCCTGGGAAGTGACAATACAGTACATATATAATACACTAGATAGCAATCTCATGTATACATGTCACTTTAGATACAACCTTGAACACCAGAACAAACATTACTGTCTTATTTTTATATTTATATTTGCAATGCACTCAAACATACAGATGAGGAGTACTTTGCCAAATAACGCGTGTCACATGCTATTATGTGTATCCTCATACGATTACCAAACACTATAGGCCATGCCTCGTACATTGCAGTAAGGGATTAATCAGTATAAAGTGATCCCTTTTCTATTTGAGAATCATAAAACTGCCCACTAATCACAAGAACTCTAGTTTAAGCAACTCTTACAGTCTCAGTATCCCAAAGAGTTCATGTCAAACCTAATCAATCATCTTAAGAAAGCTATCTAAACACCCACTGTACCCAGTCCTTATCTCTTATGATTCAACCTCTGCAAGCTGCGCATAGTCTTAAGGTGTACAGAAGAATCCTGTTGCTCTTTCTTCTGTTAACGATCACCCCGCTGCTTTACCTATTTACCTGTGTCACTCAAATCATCTGTCATCTGTCTAAATACATTCCAAACTTATGATGTTAGCCACTGCAATCATGTTATAAATAGTCACTTTGACAGTACTTAACATAAATTACTGGCCAGGACAGAATTGAAAAGGAGAGGTAACCCTCAATGTAATTGCAGCATAAAAGGGCGATAAACTGTAGCCTGCCTAAACTCTCATTCATGTGCACGAGAGTAAAAGCCTTGTAAAGTTTAGCAACAGTTTGTGGATCATGGCCTCTATAAATTGGCCTGCTATAATGTTAAAAAAAAGTAAGAGACATGTTCTAAAATGACTTTTTTGGACTAACAAATCTATACTATTGTGCTTACATGTACCCACGTTCTGTATGAATGTTTATGATATAATGTCTTTCTTTTTCAGGACCATCATACAGATGCCATGTGGCTGTGGAGAGACTGCCTGCTGCAGAGCCCGTGATTGAGGAGGAGCCCACTGTGAGCCTTTATCTTACAGAGGATGCTCCAGCCCCACCAACTGCACTAGTGGCTACCTGTTACAGGCCCAGTAGCTGCAACTCTGACTGCCAGTCCTGCAGTTCCGAGGACCCAGACCCTCTTACAGGCATGCTGATTGCACACCAACTAGAAATGCAGTACAACGGTTTCAGGAGACTGGAGACCGAGCTGCAAAGTCTGCAAGCCTCAGCACGCCGCATGGAGCTATCTGCCCAGCGCCATTAGGTGCTGATCAACACCCTGCGCCGGCACAGAAAGTGCTATAATCAGCAGCCTGGGTCAGATATCTGCTTCAATAAACAGGCTGACCTGGACAATCCAGTAGGGGCTGGAAAGTATCCATGCCCCCTCCACGGGCACAACCCCCGGCTACCTCAATCGAGTGTCTGGCAACATCAGGGGTTTCAATAATTGAGGAGTCTTCACCTCCACCATCTGTGGGCTTGCCTACACCATCTATGCTGCATCTTCACACCCTGAGTGTTAGGGATGTCCCAGTTTGAGATTGAACTCTGGTTGCTCGCCGGCCCTTGTCCCGCTCATACACCAGAACTGTTATAACCTGCTGCTGATTTCTGCAGAGAATTCTCTGGGAATTTTGATTACCTCTGCACCTGTCCCCTCCCTCAGGCCAGCCCTACATAAGCCCTCCACTTCCTGCAGCTTTTTATTCCCAGTACTCAAGCTTGATGCTACCTCATTGCCTGTTACTTACTTCTGCTGTGTTGCCAATGCTGCTTGGACATCACTATGCTTTCCTCTCTTCAGCCCTGATTCTGCCTATTTACAGACCACCACTCTCTGCCTGCCACTGGCCCTGACTCTGCTTCGTTCCTGACCATCGCTGCCCACCTGTCCCAGCCAATTTACTCCAGCCCCGCAGTCATTCCCCAACACAGAATAAACAGGCCCTTTATGGACCTCGAAGGAACAGGATCCACTCTGGCTCAGCAAGTGACCGAATTGCCACGTTGTTACAAACATAAAGGACCAACTAGGGCATGTATTTACTTGGCTTGGCAATGCTGCAGCTCAGCTGCAGGAACTATATGCTAACTCTACTACTCCCTCGATTCTGCGAGACCAAGTTCGGACAATTTTGGTGGTATCCGACTCAAATTCCGAGAATTTCTTACGCTGTGCTGACTTTTGCAGATGCCTATGTCTATACTGCCGATGCTGCTAAAATAGGATTGATCATTTCCTTGTTAAAGGATGAGGCCCTCTCCTGGGTGGTCTAGGATGTTTGGACATGGCCATTTGATCGCGACCAAATCGCCACCAGCGCTCCACCACTAGAACTACTCACCGCTGGTCACCTCACCTCTTTCCACCATTTTAAAATGTCATCGATCTCCCCAGCCGCAGGGTACCCCGCTGCTCAAACTTCATTTGTGAGCGCACCAGCAGGACACTCAAAATGGCCACCAGAAACCAGGAGACATGGATTGAGGGTGGCGAGGTGACCGGCAGCGAAGGTGACATGCGGTGAGTAGTCCTGGTGGCAGAGCACCAGTGGCAATCTCATACCGCTCTGCTGGATATCCCCTTTTCTGGAGCACCAGGGCGCAGGGCACCCGCGCGGGACATTTTAAGATGGTGCTTCAGAGGGGGTGATATAGGATGTTTTGTGGCCTCATGCGGGTTATTTAAAGATGGCATGTCTGAGCCGGTGGTCGAGGGCATGTAGTGGGCATGGGAGCATGCACGGCGGGACATTGACATTTAAAGACGTGTCAGGGTGCATGCGGCGATATGTGAAGCGCGAGGCGCCCTACAGCTGTGGCCCAATGCCCAATTCCGTGCTGTGAGCGTTGTGTTCGATTACCCTAATAGCTGCGTTATGGCAGAAGGAAGTCTGATTAACCTCCGCCGGGGTAGGCGTACAGCTGCTGAGTGTGCTGCAGAATTCTGTAGATGGGTAGCTGACAGAACTTGGAACGAATCAGCTCAGAGGTCAATTTCCACAGAGGCCAGTCCGATAAGATACATTTTCAATTTCAGTTCCTGATCTCATACCACCTTGGTTCTAGGAATGGGGAAACAGATGCGCTGTCCAAATTGTCTTCTAGCCCCTTTTCAGGCTTTGAACAGGAGGAGACTATCCTGTCCAGTAAAAATGTCCTTTGTGTCCCCTTTTCTGCGGATTTTGTCTCACGAATTAAGGGAGCCTATCCCACAGACCCATTTCTAAGCAGGATGTTGAATTATTTTTGCAGGATGGCCTCTGGATCTTTCAGGACAGTCAGTTCATCCCGAAAGGGTAAAGTTGGAAGCCCTCCCAACTAATGCGCAACTCTAGACCTGCCGGTTATCCAGGTATCCACAAGAGCTTTTGTCCCGTTCTTTTTGGTGGCCCAAATTGCCACAAGATGTCAACAAATATGTCCTCTCTTGCAAGAGGACCATTTGGCTACCATCCCCAGACCAATGTCCAGACAGAGAGGACTAGCCAGACCATGGAGCGCTGCTTCTTCTGTGAACTCCAGGACGACTGGTTCCGACATCCTGTCATTAGCCACATTTTCTTTCAACAACACTCAGCACAGTTTAACTCAACAAAGTCCCTTCTTTGCCAACTATGGGTTCCCCACTACCTTACTTCCCTGCTTCCCGGCCTCTGGTCCAATCCCCGCTGTCACGGAAAGAATTTCCTCTCTGCAGGAGACCCAAAAGATTCTTAAATAAACTCTGAGGGAACAGGGCTACAAAAGGACAGCTGATTGCCGTCGCAGACCAATCCTTGTATTCCTGATTGGAAACAAAGTCTCTATAAAAAATCTACATTTAAAAGCTCCCACCAGCAAGCTGGGCCAAAATGTATTTTGGATTTCCACACTGATTAACCCTGTCTCATTTCGGTTGGTGCTCCCCATCTCCATGGAAATCTACCAAGTGTTCCACTTTACTAAAGCTTTTTTTGGGAGAATATCTGAGAATTCTGATTACCTGATTCTCAGCACCTGTCCTCTTCCTCAGCCAGCCTTACATAAGACCTCCACTTCCTGCGCATGTTTATTTATTTATAAAATGTTTTACCAGTAAATAGTACATTGAGGAGTTACCTCTCATTTTCAAGTATGACCTTCAAACGATGTGGTTCTTCCCAGTATTCAAGCTTGCTGCTACCTGGTTGCCCATTACTTACTTTTGCTGTGTTCCAGCCCTGCTCAGACTTCACTACACTTGCCTCTCTCCAGCCTCCAGCCCTGACCACTGCCTGTTTGCAGACCACCGCTTTCTGCCTCCCGCCAGCCCTGACCTCTTCTTTGATCCTGACCATCCTCTGCCTGCTGAAGCCCTGACCTCTGCTTTGATCCTGACCATCCTCTGCCGGCCCCTCCCTGATTTCTGCTTTGATCCTAACCATCCTCTGTGTGCCGCCAGCCCTGACATCTGCTTTGTTCCTCACTGCCCACCTGCTAGCCTGTCCCAGCCACTGGACTACAGCCTCACAGTCTCTCCCAGTGACACTGAGGCATCGCAGAGCATGTACACGTGGGCCCTGTGATACTGGGGCGTGGCACAACATGTACGTGTGGGCCCAGTGACACTGAGGCATGGCACAACATGTACGCGTGGGCCCAGTGATACTGGGGCGTGGCACAATATGTACGTGTGGGCCCAGTGACACTGAGGCGTGGCACAACATGTACGTGTGGGCCCAGTGACACTGAGACGTGACTGAGCATGTACGCATGGGCCCAGTGACACTGAGGCGTGGCACAACATGTACGCATGGGCCCAGTGACACTGAGGCGTGGCACAACATGTACGCATGGGCCCAGTGACACTGAGGCGTGACTGAGCATGTACGCATGGGCCCAGTGATACTGGGGCGTGGCACAACATGTACGTGTGGGCCCAGTGACACTGAGGCGTGACTGAGCATGTACGCATGGGCCCTGTGATACTGGGGCGTGGCACAACATGTACGTGTGGGCCCAGTGACACTGAGACGTGACTGAACATGTACGCATGGGCCCAGTGACACTGAGGCGTGACTGAGCATGTACGTGTGGGTCCTGTGACACTGAGGCATGGCACAACATGTACGTGTGGGCCCTGTGACACGCACGCAGAGTATCGACCAAAGAGGGGCGCTAAATTATAATCTTTGTAGATATTGTTCTTTCTTGTGTACATTGTTATATTGTTTATTTTAAATTTTTTCAGAAACACTGAAGTAACTGTTTGTATATATATATATATATATATATCATGTAATAAATATATATATATATCATGTAATGAAAGGGTTAAATCCCACACTTAGTACATTCATTTGGGTACCACTTAAGACCTGCCCTTTTCCTTTGCAGGCTATTTGTAGCAATAACACAATACTCCTCATGGTCTGGATGTGAGTAAGGGCATCTTTTGGAAGGTGCTAAATATCAAAGTGTTATTAACATGTTCTAACATTGAGGATCTCCGCTGTTAAGAAAACTGCTTATTACCATATGATAGCCTTACTCATATGCAAACGTCCTTTAAAATGTAAGGTTCTGTGATTTTGAAGGAAAATGCCAGGACATATTTAAGGATTAATATTGATTCAATTTTATGAATAAACAAAATCCTTTTACGTATAAATAAGATGCACACACATAAAAGAACACATAACTAGTAGCTCTGATACACGGAGCGCTGTTATTGACTTAATGCATTAACTTAAGTTAACGGCTCATTAAGTGCTAACGGTATCTTCAATACTCACTAACACAGTGTTAAGTGCTATTTTGACCTGTAACGGGCCCTTGGGTTAACTATAACAGCCATTTGTGTTAATGATATGGAGAGAGAGTGGGAGAGAACAAGGGAGAGAGATAGAGAGTGGCAGAGAAAGAGAGTATTGGAGATAGGTGGAGAGAGGGAGGGTAGGGAAGGGAGAGAGAGGCAGATAGTGGGAGAGAGAGCGTGGGAGATTGGGAGAGAGAGTGGGAGAGAGGCAGATAGTGGGAGAGAGAGCGTGGGAGATTGGGAGAGAGAGTGGGAGAGAGAGTAGGAGAGGGAGAGAGAGAGAGTGGGAGAGAGATAGAGCATTGGAGATAGGTGGAGAGAGGGAGGGTAGGAGAGAGAGGGAGGGTAGGAGAGAGAGAGAGAGAGAGAGAGAGAGAGAGAGAGAGAAGGGAGAGAGAGTAGAGGAGGGAGAGAGAGAGAGTGGGAGAGAGGGAGAGAGGTGTTGAGCCTATGCTAATGTGATAACTACCGGCTGTTGTTTTTGCATATAATTAGCTTTGTGGACCTCCGGGAACATAACGTTCATTGTTGATTTTGATAACATGACGTAATGAGCCCTGAGTTAACAGAACTTTGTGTATCTGGCCCTTTGTATCTTTTGTTTAGACTGTCAAATCCATTTTGGATTAAGCAATTTAGAGTAAAAGGTTCTTGTTTCTAACTAATCGATCTATCTGTCTAAGGGAGGTTAGTGTAGCAGAGCGATTTACAGTGCAATACGTTCAATGTGATGTGTCAATTAGAAATGTATTGTGTATTTGTTCCTTCCAAAGGATGGTTTCACATGGTAGAAGTGAAAGAAGAAAGAAATCACCCACACTTTAACTCAAATGTAATAATAATAATAATAGCATGTTCTTGTATAGTGCTGCAAGTTTTACCTAGCGCTTTAAAAGGACATTTTACAGACATAGTCCCTGCCCCGTGGGGCTTACAATCTATGTTTTTGGCGCCTGGGGCACTGGGTGATAAAGTGAATTGCCCAAGGTCACAAGGAGCTGACACCAGGAATTGAACCCCCTCAGTGCCAGTCAGTGTCCTTACTCACTGAGCCACTCCTTCTCCTAATAATATACAAGTTTGACTGGCACTCTGGCAGGACAACTGTATAATGGGCACATAATATGTCTCCAAAAGTTTTATGGTCGCCTAACACATTCGTACTTGAATATCTTTGTATTATTATTGTATTGATACAAACCATAAATCCTTCATAATTTGCATGCGTTTGTGATATTCTTTAGCATTTCTTTATTCTCTACCATTTTTTTATTATCACCATCGTGTATAACTATTACCAACTATATTCTCCTCCAGGACCAGAATATGTAAAATTGTTCATGTGAATTGATTACTTTAACAGTTTTACCTGGGTCTGCAGTACAGTCTCCTGCTCCTTCAGCATTTTGCTCTGTAACTTCCACTCAGCAGCTTGGGTCAGCAGCTATTTATTAAAGGGCAGAACAAAGAATGAGAAAGAAGCATCAGCTTGATCAGATTTGTATAGTCTGTTCATCTTTTTCAATGGTAGTGTCTACTTTTATACATAACACAAACGCTATGCATTGTCTGTTCAAATGACAAACACAACATAAAAAAATACATTATTTGGAACTCACTATCTTATTACTTTAACAAAAATCATCAATCTCATGCTAAGAGCATCTCATGGTATCAGCGCCTCCAACTCTTGCAGGCTCCAGGGATGCGGAGACAATCCCTGCCGGAGAACTCACCAATACTCCCCCGGATAGATTGCACTCACGAGGCAGGAGTATATTTTATAACAGCAACTCTTTATTCTCTGCACAGCATATAACAGCATACACTGGATCCACAGCATGCACTAGGCCTCCAGCCTCCCGATGGCCCCTGGACACCCCCAGCCATTGGCACAAAGGGGCGGTCCAAGCTCTTCCCTGACTCTGTTAGAGTCAGAGGAATCAGTCCCACTCCCCTAGGGGAGGGGATAGAAGGTGGCCAGAGCCCTGCGCACACTCTTCTATGATATGTCTCTTTCCAGGGAGAGACAGACTGAGACAATTTGGTAATGCAGCCCCTTAGGTACCGAGGGGGAAGGTCCAAGGTCTGAGCCCCTTTTGGGCAGATCACAGGCCTTAGCCCGCCTACCCCCTTGTCACCTTGCTGGTGAGGAAAACCCTGGATTGGTCCTGACACTGCCTGCACTGTTACCAGGGCCTGTGTGTCAGGGATGACAGGTTAGTAGCCAAGTCAGGCATGGCTACACTGTAATACATATGCCAAACTAGGGGTACTTTACAGGAACAAATCCTCCCTAAGTCTCCTGGTCAGAAAGCATATCGCACAGCAGATGCTAATGCCAATTATTGACTATGGAGACATAATATATGACTCGGCACCTCAAACCCACCTTAGCAAACTTGACACCCTCTACAATTCAATTTGTTGTTTTGTTCTCCAATGCAATACAACACACATCACTGCGAAATGCTCAAAGAACTAGATTGGTCATCACTAGAGTCTAGGCGCAAAGTTCACCTTTCCTGTCTTGCCTTCAAATTCTTTCTCGGCAAGCTACCCAGCTATCTGAACAAGCTCCTCACCCCTACCACATGCAGCACTTGTCATCTGAGCTCTGACTCCAAAAGACTATTCATGGTCCCAAGGCTCAACAAAGTATTCGGCCGCTTCTCCTTCTCTTGCCGTGCACCCCAAACTCGAACAACCTACCAGAGACTCTCACATCCACCACCAGTTTAAGGTCTTTTAAATCTAAGGCTGTCTCACATTTTAATCTGGTCTGTAACTGTTCCATACGCCCATAATATATATATTTTTTAACTGTGCATGCAATGTCTTGTATATAATGTATACCCTGTTCATTTATGCAACTGTATTTGTAACCATGTATTATTTGTCTTAACTCTGTGCCCAGGATATACTTGAAAACTAGAGGTAACTCTCAATGTATTACTTCCTGGTAAAATATTTTATAAATAAATACATATGCTTTTATATATTAACCCCTTCTGGGTTTATTTCACATAACATTAGTTATGCTTGGATATATTAACCCCTTCTGGGTTTATTTCACATAAAATTAGTATGCATTTAGCATAGGGATCTGCTATAGAGACTTACCTTGACATGGTTAGCAGGTTTGGCGTTATTTGATCAAAGGATGTATACCAAAAGTCTCCTTTATCTTATAGATTTTTACACCATATATATATATATTCCCCATTTATTGCTATCCCAAAGGGAGAAGCGCAGGGATTCACTTTCTGTTTTTCACATTTGTATGGCCAATCCCTTTGCCAGCTGCATGCTCTGTACATGGAGAAGCGCAGTGATTATATATTTGTTTTACATTTTCTGTTGAGCCGATTTTAATCCTTAGCAGCACGCTCCTAGAGGGCACCACTATTAGGGTGTAATCAATATATTTAGCCAATCACCTGCAACTGCTTATTGGGCAGCTTATGGGAGCTCAGCCCTCCTTCTTCTAGGTATATAATCTCCCAGCAAGGTCCCTGGATTTCACTATTCACTTTACTTGCAGACATGTGAGTATCTTCACTGGTATATACCAGTTTTTAACTGCACTAGGTTATATAAGCATATGCTTGGATATATTATCCCCTTCTGGGTTTATTTCACATAACATTAGTATGCATTTAGCGTAGGGATCTGCTATAGAGACGTACCTTGACGTGGTTAGCAAGTTTGGCATTATTTGATCAAAGGATGTAAACCAAAAGTCTCCTTTATCTTATAGATTTTTACATATATATATATATATATATATATATATATATATATATATATATATTCCCCATTTATTGCTATCCCAAAGGGAGAAGCGCAGGGATTCACTTTCTGTTTAACCAGTTGGTGCCTCGTGGATGTGTAGACAGCCATACACATATCCACGGAAACATAAAGTAAACATCAGCTTTGGCCTAAATGCCCCCAGTGTAGTTGGGTCTTGATGTGCTAATAGTCCTTAGTAAATTGCTGTGGGGTAGGAAGGTAAGGGGATTATATATAGAGAGGAAGGAACAGTGAGGTCTTTACCGTGTGCTGTGCAAGGAGCAAACCTGCCTGCCCTTCCCAGATGTACATTTGTAAAGAACGTTACGGGTATCATATGATGTGTTTTATATATTTACAGTATGTATATTGATGGTTATGTAGAAAAGAATGCATGTAATGGTTAAAAAATCAAATAAAAATGTAGGCAAAAGTATTTCCGTATTCAACTTTATCTCCAAATGTTTCCAACATTTTAACCGGACAAATGATTGTTGATATCTGTATTACTGACCATTTAATACATGCAGAACTTTTTTCTGGACATCCTCTGCATATGCTGTTTTGAATAAATATCACTAATACTTACAAAGTCCTTTTCCCGCGTGTGTTTCTCCTCTGCTTCTCTCATCTGTTCATGAGCTTGCTCCAGTCTGGCGTCCACCAGCTTCTGTTCAATATCTCTGTGTTTAAATACTTTGTCCATGTGCTGCAACAATATGGTGCATATTTTTTTCAATCACACGTGAAACAAACAAAAAATATATCATGGAGAAAGTCTGTATTGCACAGTAATTTTCCATCACAGGAGAGAATGTAAAGCTACCACACTTCTGGACGCCTCCACTAGGACAAGTATACATGAGCCAATAATATATTGGAGATAGAGTTGGATGCTGCTCTAAAAATGGGGTCTGTGATATTTAAAAGAAATCATATTTTTGTTGACATTTATGCCACCTAGAGTTATTCCTGAAATAACTGTGCTTTTCCGCAGGCCAGAGGAAATCGAGACTGTCATTTAGAACATTTGGTAGCTTTAAATAGATCCCATGCAGATAACGGTTTATGATGATGGTGGTGATTTAGATTTAGAGTGATATTTCCTTTTCATATCTCAGATTACTTTTTTTTTTAATGTCAAATGGCTCATGTTAGTGGTGATTTAAATGCATTGATGACCCAAAAAGGAATTAATCAGGACTTTTACATTTGCAATGCAGCATGGTATTTACATTTATTTGGAAGGTGCTCATACAACAAACATTTAGGATTACTATGGTACAAATCTAACAATAGGACATCCGTAACATGAGGGCACCTGTTGTTGTAACACAAGTGACTGGCCCAGACTCTGCATTTAACTGTATATCCCAGGAAATGCAATATGATACTAATGGGCCACTTCAGCGGATATAAAATAAGCCCCTAAGAAGCTAAGTGTACATTTCTTTTTGCTGTGCGCATATCAATAATTGAATTGTTGTCTGTGTATGTAACCATGTCCTTGTGATGCCACATTGCCAGGGATTCATCAAGCCACGATGCAGAATATTGCACCCGATCACACGTTAACTGCCGCTGAGTTGAATGGCAGATACGGTCAGATAATAGTGCGATATGCACCAGTGCGGCTATCCGAATAAAGGCCAATGTGCTACTTATGCATATTAACTGTTGAATTGAATGGTGTTAGTGGATGTCACGGTCTTATTTTATGTCTCATACCACTGCCAAGGAGTTCGATTCTGTGAAGAGAAATGTGTGAAAATCTCCCAGTTTTAAAAAGAAAATTGTGAAACCACAAAACATTTGTTTGCCGACATTTGTCAAATGCCACCAACTTTGGCTAATGAATTGTCTTCATATTCTTGAACCCTGGGGTCCAATACTGATCTCTGAGCAAGATATTTGCCAGTTGCAGTTTTTGCGAAGTTTGTTAAATTTGCCCTTTCTTCCCAACAAAAAATGTACACAATTCTGCGGAAATGTGGATACTTAATTACATAAATTGGGTAGATGAAGATAAACAAGAGTATTAAAAACTCAAGACAGGATCAAGTGACTTCCCTAAGTATGAAGGATAAGGATGAATAAAAGTTATGAACAAGTTATGCAAGACCCGGCAGCTTAGTATCTTTTTTCAAAGACAACATTCTAATTCAGAGTACAAGATAAAGTGATTAGAGGATGAAAACCCTGTTAGATTGTCAGTGTCAGCTCTCCTACTGACTTTGGGCAAGTAACTTGATGTCACTGAGGTCCAGGCACCAAAATTAGATTGTACTGCAACATTCTATGTACAGCGCTCTGTATACTGTCAGTGCTATATAACATTTTTTTGAAATATAAAATAATACTTTCTGTATTGTGGATAATATTAAACTTTAAGTGCTAAATATGTAGGTCCATATTTCCTAAGCAGTTTTATTGCATAAGACACCTTCTGGTAAGGAAAATGCTTTGCAGCCCATTGAAGGGTATGGGCCCCATCATGTCTTCTGGTGCTGGACGAGCACTGTTTAGTAAATCTGAGCCTTCCCGTTAGCCGTTAATGTGTTTGATTGTTAAACATCTGTGGTAGATTCTGAAAATCATGAAGCAGGGGTAGTGCAAACAAACTAATTTTTGTGGGCTAGTAAATCGGGACAAAATATGTTTTCATATAAAATCAAGAGTAAAAGTTGTGCGTAGAGACAATATCACAGTGTGCCTGTCTATATTCCCCTCTAGTTATACAAGTTTGGCATCTGAATGCCACTTTGTACGGCTGTTCTTGAGTAAGATTGAAGACTAGGACAGCTGTTTCATCTTACCTCTTCTCTGACTTCATATTGGTCAACGATACTCTTGAGTTTCTCTGCCAGCTCTGCGTTTTCCTGACATAGTTTAGTATTTTTCTCACTCTGTTGCTCAATCTGAGTCTGTATGTCAGTCAGTGTGGACTGGAAATGATTTGTGATCTCTTTCCGTTTTTCCTCATCCTCTCTGACACGCTGAATGGTCTCTTCCTGTATCCCAATGCAGACAAATGTCGTTTAGAGCTCGATATATATATGTTTATAAACTGTATATAGTCGTAATAAATAATCTCTTCATAAAACCAGTAGCATTTGCAGATCCTTCAATGGATTTAGTTTGCTTCTCACATCTACTACGACATGTCAAAATCATATCAAATAAAATGGGACTAAAAAGAATGGTGGATTAGGCTCAACAATAAAATACAAAAAAAATGTTTTATTTTAAACCATCAACATTGACTTTTTATGAGCACCAGTTAAAAATATGTTGGACAGTATGTACTGAGAGTTACAAATTGGCACGCAGAAATCTCATTTTAAATTGCGATTGTATGCGACTGTTTAATAACCTGAAATGTCTCCATCTGCACCAGAAGCGTCAAATCATTTTCGTCCATTTGGCGCACAGAAATGCACTGCGCTTGGTGTACAGATGGCAATAGTTTTGTACTTAAACATGTTTCTGTGTGCCTCAAAAAAGGACCAAAGTGCATCAAAGTTGTTCGCCAAGTTGAATTTGGCATAAACCCTTTAAGACTGTTAATAGTGTTAGCGCACAATGAAGTTCTGCATCAATCAAAAAATGTATTTGATGCACCATTATTTAGTTTAACACAATGTATTATTTTCACAGTACGCCTATTATAAATAATATTACATTAATAATTAACATTTACTCAAAAATGTACACAATTCTGTTTTAATTGTACCACTTAGGTAGTGAATATGATGCAATGCATCAAAAATTATTTTTTAAACAACAAACTATTCGGCATATGTACGTACGATACAGGTTTTATGAAGGTTTGTATTACTTTTAGCACTGACATTTTGATGCACAGAATCCTTTAAAATGATGGTGGATTGTCTCTTGTTTTTTTTCTACCTAATACACACATCCCATTACTCTCTAGTTTATTACCCTGCAAAACGACGTTAAAAAAAAATGCAAATCCAGTAGGCACTATTTACTAAGTGGGGCTTCATAATAAGACACCCTTCTGGCCTTTTCAAATGAACGTGTCTTCTGGGGTCAATAAGGTCTCTTATGGCAGAGCATCACTTGATAAATATGTACTGTACCTACATATTTCACATTGAAAAAATGTATACATCTTGAGTATTTTCCAAAGTCATTAATTGACAAAGGTTAGATTGCAATAGGCAATAGCACTTAACACAGGATCCCACAACCCATATCGGAGCGTGTTTAATCCATGTTTGTTGAACCTGTCTCTGCTTTTTAGCGGACCATGCAGGTTTCACTGTACTGGTAGCACTGAACATATTTAGATCATATCCCTTTTAAAAAATTAAAAAGCATTCCTAAAAAACATTTTTCTCTCTTTTTTTTTTTAAATCAAGCTACAAATAGCCAACACAGCTTGCCCGTCTATTTAATATTCTACGTAATACAAGTCGCACATACGTTTTTATTTTTTTTTAAGAGGCATTGGGTTCCTTGTTGTTGCTTCAAGAGAACACCTACCTCTTGCAGAAATGTATTTTGCTATTAGAAAGTTACATCCCATTTTGTGAAACCTCCTTGTGCAGTCTGCATTGGTTTACATAGTGCAACTTTTGTTATCTAATATTAGCGTACGGCAGAGTAATTGCCATATCAAGTTTTCATCTGTTCATGTGCCGCTATTACATCTTATAACAGTAACCTTAAGTGTTTTGTTGTGTCTCTGCAATTCTCGGCAAAGGCTCTCCAGTTTGCTGCGAGCGAGAATGGCTTTGCTGTGCTCGCTCTGCAGCTGGTCCTTCTCCTTGGTGAGTTGTGATTGGCGCTTCTGTATCTGTTTCATCTGCTTTTGTTCTGCCCGATATTCTTCAAGCTGATGGGTTGGAGAAACAAGATGAAAAAAAATAAAAATAAATAAAACATACTAACTGAAGTAAAACCAAGTCACGGCCCATAGTGCTGGCCTAAAGGAAAAGAGGTGTTTATCTCTCCATGGTGGTGTAATTAAAATAAATATGCCCGAAGCAAATAAGACCACTGAACATTTGCTGACCTATTTTTCAACTGACACAGACTTAGCTCAAACACAGTGGATAATATTTACAGTGCCCCAGACACACAGCAATTTGCCAGAAGACAGCTACCACTTAGTACTGTATCTTTTCAGTGAGAGTTTGCTGGATATTCTCCCTTTCCCATTTTGACTCCTATTACATTTGTAAGTCTAAAAGTGAATTTTTATTCAAACAACTGTATTCATTATTATTGTAAATGATTTTACTATGATGGTATCAGGAGGTATCTTGTAAAAAAAATACTTTTAAGTAACAAACCTGTACTTTCACTTTTTTTTAATGAAGACAATGGTATTTATATTTAATATGAGTGTCATCCATGCTGTTCATACATTATAAATGTATCTTAAACCTCTTAAAAGTAGCTAGTGTGCTAAAAACGATCTGAAATCTCTTGCAGTAATGCACCGTTTCACTAAGTTGTTATTGCAAGAATAAACTGCATTTTGTACAGTATGGCTTTAGAAAAAAAAATGCCAACCTCCAGGAAATGTCCCTTCTTTCCATTTTAAACACTGCCATTTTTGTGTCAGCTGACCAGTATGTTAATGAATATGCACACACTACCGTACAGACATGGAAAGTAGGTTCAAAATACACCTCCGCTTGCACATGCCATCTCCCTTACGGTTTGCTCTTGATCTGATGAATTAATCTTATTACTGTGCATCATTCCCACTGATTCCGGTTCATGGCTATTTGACTCATCAGCATAACTGAAGAACCTTGTTGATTTGAAGGTGATACAAGTTTAAGAATATTTGTATTTGCTGTCCAGATAAGTAACGTGGTCATTGGTTTCTTTCTTACTGATGACAATAACACATGCCCTTCCCCAGGGCCATCTTAACAACATTAGGGCCCCCCGGACAAAGCAGTGCACGGGGCCCTGTCTACACTGTCGCTCCCAGCCTCCCACGCGCTCACTAGCAGCAGCAGGCACCGGAAGTGCTGCACTGCTAGGCTGCGAGCGGTTGAGACGCGAGCCGGGGTGCCGGGCGGGCAGAGAGTGAGCGGAGCCGGGGTGCCGGACAAGGAGAGAGCGAGCGGAGCCGTGGTGCCGAGTGGGGGGAGAGCGAGCGGAGCCGTGGTGCCGGACGGGGAGAGAGAGCGAGCGGAGCCGGGGTGCCGGGCGGGGAGAGAGCGAGCGGAGCCGGGGTGCCGGACAGGGAGAGAGCGAGCAGAGCCGGGGTGCCGGGCGGGGGGAGAGCGAGCGGAGCCGGGGTGCCGAGCGGGGGGAGAGCGAGCGGAGCCGGGGTGCCGGGCGGGGGGAGAGCGAGCGGAGCCGGGGTGCCGGGCGGGGGGAGAGCGAGCGATGCCGGGGTGCCGAGCGGGGGGAGAGCGAGCGGAGCCGGGGTGCCGAGCGGGGGGAGAGCGAGAAGGGTTGCCAGGTGGCTTGTCCAAAAATACTGGACACAATGGTGAAAGGTGCGACGCACTCGAGAATCGTTGGTGGGGAAGAATGTTATTTAAATGACCCGACTGTTATGTCATTTGTTCTAAATTTCACTCCAAGTATTACCCAATTTGCACCACTTTATATTCTATTTCGTTAAAAATCTGGGGAGGAGTCTTGGGAGGGAGCGCCCTTCCGAGGATTGTTTTAGGAAATAGAATATGAAATAGTGCAAATTGGTGCATGCTTGGAGTGAAATTTAGAACAAATGACGTAATGGTCAGATAATTTATAAATAACTGACCTGCAGTCATACTGTACATGGCGAGCAATACTGATCTTATTGCTCCTCCCACAAATTCCAAGATTGTTGCACCCCTCCTCATCCTCTCTCTCTCCTCCCCTTGTCCTCTCACCCTCCCACCCCCTTTGTCCTCTCACCAGTTGCCAGTACTGTATGTACTGTATGTCACCACACACACACACACTGAGACACACACACACACACACACACACTGAGACACACTTATATACACACTGAGACACACACTGAGACACACACTGAGACACACACACATATACATATACAGACAGGACACAGATAGACAGACACACTGAGACACACACATACACTCACACACACACACTGAGACACACATATACACACACACACACACACTGAGACACACATATACACACACACTGAGACACACACATATACATATACAGACAGGACACAGATAGACTGACACACACACTGAGACACACATATACACACACACACTGAGACACACACATATACATATACAGACTGGACACAGATAGACAGACACACACACTGAGACACACAGACATAGCCTCACCGCTCTGCTGCATGCTTTTCCTCTGCTCTTTGGCCCCACCCCCCAGGCTCCTGCCACCTCCCGATTGGCTGAATTACACAGCAGCAACTAATCAGAAGCTGCCCAGCCCCCTAGCAGCAGCAGCAGCCCTGCTCTAGAGCGAGCCGGGGTGCCGGGCGGGAGAGCATTGGTGGGCACACATGGGCCGGGCACGTGGGGACCCCCTATGCTGTGGGGCCCCCGGAAAGCTGCCCAGTGTGCCCATACGTTAAGACGGCCCTGCCCTCCCCCGAAACCCCCCACATTACAGGAACAAATTATGAGATTACAAGCATGCGATACCAACCATCTCTGCATACTTCTTAATCAAAGCTTCTATCTTCTCTTCCGGCGTGTTCAGCTTGCTCACGCTTTGTAGCAGCAGCGTCGCCTCTTTGCCTTCGGAAAGGAGAAAAATACAAAGTGTATGAAAACAATTCAGAAAAGAAACATATGAGAGATAAATAAAAAATAAATGTTTTCTACTAAACATAACTTTGGAAACGTAATCAACTACTACAGAGTTGTAGGAATATAATGCTGTTCATTTAAAGACATTGGCACAGTGATGTCTCAAAGCAGCAATAATCTACACACACAAAAAATGTAGGTGTAGATTTGCTCTTTATTTAGGTATAGCCAGGCATTAAACAAGTTATGGTGGGTACCAAAAATGGGACAAAAAAAACCTCCACCGTACAGTGTACACCAAATATAAATACCGCTTGTGGGTACATTTGCATGTCTCATACTGATGTCCAACCCTGGGTCCATGTTAAAATGGACAAGAAGCAGAGAGGGAGACACTGTGACTGCTCATTTGCATGTCACTACTCCCAATCCCTGCCTGCAGGGGAAGCATTGTATGCTAAGAGATACTGGGAAAAGACAGGGCTGTAGATCTATTTGAGACATGCGAGTGGTATTTTTATTGGCTGTACTCTGGATATTTGGGAAAGCAGCTGAGTGGACTTGAGGCTGGGGATTCCAGTGATAAGAATGTGTGACCTTGGGCTCCATATCACTCTATATCCCCAGGCACACAAATAACAATAAACTCAGAGTAAGGACTTATTGGGGGTAATTTTACAAAGTCACCTGCCTGCAAAACAACAGCGCCAGATTTACTGAAGAAAGGGAATTTCACTGAGGTCCATGTCTTTTCTTCATATGATAAATCTGTTTTGCAGCCTCTAAAATATTAAACACTCTGCTGCGACCTCATAAAGAACATAAAAGGAAACATTTAATAATAATAATAATATGAGATCAAATAATAATGAACTTTTTTTGTTTCTTTATAATGTAATGTTTTTCTTTTCAGTGTGGAACCAGGTTCTTCTCAAAAGAGAGCCAAATCCTCAACTTACTTTGGCATCTTTAAATGGATAAAGAACACTGTTATGAGCACATTCACAAACCTGTCTTGCACCGGTTACCCACATATTGCCCCGTAATCACACAGCATATAGTGCTTCTGTTGCAGCCATGGATTCTGGGTAATGACATGCAAAGGAGCACCCACTTTTTGCTTCTTATCCACTTTAACATGTATGCCTTTCAGCTTATGCCTGCCGTATCACACAGCGTTTACAGCACAGGCTGGGTTAAAGAAGTGTATGGCCAGAAAACCTGCTCATAGACAGCTGTTGAAACAAAATGTAAAAATACTTAGAGGTGTCTGATTACGAGGTTTGAGATTAGCTCATGTTCTTTTAAAGGCGCAAAAATCAAACTATAAAAAGGTACCATTAGTCCCTTGACTTACCTACAATACATCACTATTTGCATGTGACTGATATATTCATAGTATTCATGTCCTTATCACAGGTTATTAATGTATTTATAGTGATAGATAAACATGTATGGGTAACGGTCCCAAAGGATAAAGCAGATTCAATATGCGGGCTTATACTGCATAAACCATAAGAAAACTATGTATGTTGCCCTCTTTAATCAAAATTGTAATCATGGTCCTTTGGTTGATTTGGTTAAGTTTTTGTTATCCAGTGGATAAGTGCGTAGTGATAATAGGTCTGAGACATGCAAATGCAACACAAGTGCTATTTTTATTTACTTACACTGGAAGGTTTTTGGCACATTTTTTTACCCACCATAACTTTTTTAATGTCTGGTTATACCCACGTACCAGTTTTACGTGCCAAAGCCATCAACCAACCTCGCACTGATGAGACCCAAAAGGTCGAAAGAGCTGTCTTTGAGTAGGTTTACTGGCCATGCACTTCTTTAACCGTGACTCTACTGAAAAGCTGTGCAATATGTCAGGCCAAAGCTTATAAGATTCCATGTTAAAATGGATAAGAAGAAAAGAGTGAGACACTGTGACTATGTCATTACCCAGAATCCTTTGTGGCAGTGGAAGCACTGTCTGCTAAGCGATAATGGGGAAAGGCAGGGTTGCAGCCTTGTCTGAGACATGCAAATGCACCACAAGTAGTATATTTATTTACTGTTGTAGCCAGGTCCCCCCTGTCGTGGCTGACCCCCTCCTCCCTTCTCGCCAGACGCTGTGTGCGAGGGAGTGAGGGGGGGGGGCCGGCGCGCGAGGAGAGAGATCGATCCCTGGTAGCTAGGGACGCGAGCGGCGAGCAGGCCGGTTGCCGGGGACGCGATCGGGCCGTCGCTAAGGCCGCGATCGTGTTGCCACCGGCCCGGCGGCTCGGGAAGCAGGGCGCCGCCATGCTAGGGCTGTTGCGCATGCGCAGTAGCAGAGCACAGCGCGGGAGGCCCCAGATAGCTCGTGCATGCGCGAAGATGAGTCTGCCAGCCCCCAGGGTGCATAGGGGCAGAGACACCTGACGCCAGGGAGCCAATAGGGCTGAGGGATTTGCCAGGGAACAGATGGATACATTTCGCGGGGTTTTGCAGCTACGCAGGCAGTCAGGATCCGGACCAGCTAGGGGTAAGAGGTGGATGCAGGGGTCAGTGACCCTCTGCATAGGCCAGCAGCCCCCAAGGTCCCAGTTAAGTCCTGAGCCACCTAGTAGCTTGTCGAGCTTAGGGACAGGCCCTAGATAGGGACACTGCCCCATTATTTGGTCGAGTAGTCAGGGACACAGTGCTGAAGCCGTGCGGCCCTGCGAGGTGGGTTCTGGGCTCAGAACACCACCAAAGACCCTAAGACTAGGAGAGACATTGTTCGCGCTGGACTTTCAACCAACGCGGTGTGGAGGACAACGTCGGATCGTGCGGATTGATATCGCGGTACCCGTGGCTAGAGCCCGGGCAGGTAACCTGCAACTCACGTGCACCAACCAGGCCTATCACCAAACATAGTGGCTGCGCAGTCACACACACATATGCACAGTGGTATTTGACTCTGGGAGTGCGAGACATTTGGGTGGGGGTTACTGGCCACAGGGTGGGGTCACACTGTGGGAGGTTAGCGTCCGCCGTGACGCCTAGAGGTGGTAGCGTCCGCCATGACGCCTAGTGTGGTTAGCGTCCGCCGTGACGCCTAGAGGTGGTAGCGTCCGCCGTGACGCCCAGTGTGGTTAGCGTCCGCCGTGGCGCATGTTGATTTGTGTTGATATATGTTTGCTATGCAGTAAAGCCAGTCCTGTTTTACATTTGCTCGCTTTGTATGGTTGTTTCCTGTGAGGGCCTCCTCCCACTCCGTTGGGATCCCTCCCAGGTGGAGGCGTTGCACCAAGAGATGTATAATATGTATGTACCCCAGGTTCCCCAAGCGGAGGCTTAGGCTCCTGAGAGCCACACAGGTTGCACAGCAGGTAGTAGCGGCTGTATTCATAGGGAATACCCGTTACATTTGGAGGAGCTGCTGAGATAGTCCTGGGGTGCCCCACTTTGTAGTACCGTTACCCTGTCAGTCAGCATGTCTGCGCTCACGCCCAAACAAGTGGCCGACTGGGCTGAAAAGCTAGGAGAGCTTCTGCGACACGTGGTCGCCGTAGACGGAGTGCCTGCTGATGTCTCCATGTTTACTGTCTGCAGCGCAGTAAGGACATTACCTGGTCTGGCGGACGCCCGCCTCATCAGCAAGCACTATGACATTGACCGGCAAGAGAACACCCTATTGCTAGCCACTGAACAAGCTATACTTCCTGATAGAGGCCCACGAGTAGTGTATCTACCAGAGACTTTGCCGCAAGGGTGCCCTCTAATTTACCCGGGAACTGTTTCCAGTCACGTCACTTCCCTCCCCAGACATGAGGGTTGGGACGACAGAGATATGGCCGCCAGTACACCCATCCGATCAGATATATCCCTACCCAGAGTGACCTTCTCTTCAGATGCTAGGCAAGGGGCCACCAGTTGGGCCGGCAGTCCGGCAACATCACCGGTTACTAACCGGTCCGTGAACAGTTCTACCCCATCCCCTAACAGGCAGCGAGCAGCGATAGCCAGTGGCTCCGACAATGACGGCTCCCTGTTAGGAGTGACATTCCCGCAGCTAGTGGAAGCGATAACTACGTCCGCTCAAGCCCAAAATTATAGGAAATTGAAGGCGTTCTCAGGAACGGTTCCTGTCCCCACAGGCGAAGAAAGTATCGATTCTTGGAAGGAGCACACCCTCAAGGTGATCGAATGGCCCTGCTCTGAAACGGTCAGACGGCAGAGAATCCTGGAAAGCTTACGACCCCCAGCGGCCACCATGGTCAGTGCACAGCGTGACCAAGACCCTGATCTCTCTGCTCACCAGATGGTAGACTTGTTAGTCCAGATCTATGGCAAGGAGGAAGAGGAGAGCGAGCTGTGGTTCAAATATTACGCTCTCAGACAGAAGGAGAAGGAAGACCTGTCCGACTTCCTACAACGCATCCAGCTGGTCCTGTGGAAATTGCGAACTTGCGGCCTCATCCTATCTTCAGAGATGGACGAATATTGACGCAAGCAGTTCCTCCGAGGGGCCATCCCCACGCATCACATCGTGATCATGATCAGATGCTCACTAAAGGAGGGACCTCCCCCTACCTTCATGGACATTCTGGGGATCGTAAAAGGGCATGAGGCCTATACCAAGCTGCATGCAGGCACCAAGGTCAGAGATCCTCCGGCCGGTGACACCCCGGGAGCCTTCGCTCGCCGGACCAAGACACCTGTCAAAGAGGAAGATGCGCCACCCAAGTCGCCCTCAACGAAAGGGCGGGCTTCGGGGAGATCCTCCCCCACTTACCCAAGACGACTGGACCGCAAGGACGTCGTCTGCTATAACTGTGGACAGAAAGGCCATTTCTTTAGAGAGTGCCCTAATGAAGTCACCCAAGAAAAGGAAACGCCCAGTAAAGGAAGCTCGGCCAGGGCTATGATCTGTCAGAGGCAGACCTCAGAAGCCAAAACTACCGAAGCCACCCCCACGCCTTCCGAAGCCCCTCCTGACCTGAGCCCAAGCGAAGGACCTCCAGGGGGAGATGGTTACTGTCAGGTGGGCCCTTCGGCCATCATACGTGTGGTAGTAGAGGGAGTCTATGCTGCTGCTCTATTGGACACCGGGTCTCAAGTGACCATAATATACCGGCACTTCTACGACCAGCACCTGAAGCATTGTCCCCTTCGGTCGGCGGAACATATGAAGGTGAGGGGGTTGAGCAACGAGGATTACCCTATCGATGGGATTGTGAGCGTTCAACTGGAGATACTTCAATTGAATACCGGCAAGAAACATCCCATGCATGTGGAGGCAATGGTGTGCCCAAAGCCTCAAGGACAGTGTCAGTACCCGGTCATCCTGGGGACAAATACGGATATAGTACGAGCTGTAATCAGAGCCTACTTGAAAGAGACTAATGAATTGCCAATGGCCAATACACGCCTGGATCCTGTACTGAGAGAGGAGTGCAACCGAGTATATGCCCTAGAGCGTCACGGGGACCTCTACAATCGTCAACGCGGACTGACGACCATTTCACCAGGGGGAGTGAAACGCCTGGCCGTCTGGTGCTGTTATCCGGATCGGGAGGAGACCGATCATCTGTTCTCTCTGGAGAGTGACCCTGAGAAAGAGATCCAGAGAGGATATAGGGTAATACCTGAAGTAAGAGAGTGGGCGACCCGAATTCCTCCCCGAGCCTATGTGTATATTCAAAACATCTCTCCATTCCCAATGGATATTGATGTGGGACAAAGTCTGGGAGGTATATACCCCGTCAGCCCCGTAGAAACAGCGCCCCAGGTGAACGCCGCTGCAGTAGGTGAGCAGTTAGTCGACCTGGACTTCAACTTCGGAGACTCGACTCTGCCAACTGAGTGGAAGGGTCGGCTGACGGCCAAGCTGAAGGAAAAAAGAACAGTATTTTCTACCAGTGAGATGGATGTGGGCCGCAACCGCAGCACCCAACACACTATTAGGCTGAGTGATGCCACTCCGTTCCGTGAACGTTCTCGTCGTATCGCCCCCAGGGATGTGGACGATGTAAGGGATGTCCTGGAGGAGATGAAGACCGCTGGAATACTGACGGAGTAGCGGAGTCCTTTTGCCTCGCCCATAGTGGTAGTAAGGAAGAAGAATGGATCTGTAAGATTGTGCGTCGACTATCGAACGCTGAATAATCGTACGGTACCTGACCAATACAATCTCCCTCGTATTGAAGAGATCCTGAATGCTCTGAAAGGGAGCCAATGGTTTAGTGTGCTCGATTTGCGGTCCGGGTACTACCAGGTACCCATGAGTGAAGAGGATCAGGAAAAGACTGCCTTCGTCTGTCCTCTGGGCTTCTACCAGTTTACACGTATGCCCCAAGGTATATGTGGAGCCCCGGCTACCTTCCAGAGGCTGATGGAAAAGACGATAGGGGACATGAACCCTCGGGAGTGTCTGGTTTACCTGGATGACATCATTGTCTTCGGAAAGACCTTAGAAGAACACTAGGAGAGGTTGCTGAAGGTGATAGATCGTCTTGGCCAAGAAGGATTGAAGCTATCACTCGACAAGTGTAGGTTTTGTCATACCTCGGTGACCTACGTGGGACACATCGTGTCTGCCCAGGGGATTGCTACTGACCCAGCCAAAGTAGAAGCGGTGGTGAACTGGCCGCGTCCCGATAATGTCATGGAGCTGCGGTCCTTTCTAGGGTTCTGTGGGTATTACCGTCGGTTCGTGGAAGGGTACTCTAGCCGAGCTAAACCCCTGAACAATTTGCTGAAAATATACCCTGAAGATACTGGGAGAAAGGCCACGTCGGCCCGTCAACCGTTTGGCGATAAGTGGACGGCTGAGTGTGAACGGGCCTTCCTGAATTTGAAGAAAAGCCTGACTGAAGCCCCGGTGCTTGCATATGCTGACCCAGAACAACCGTATGTCCTGCATGTGGATGCCAGTCTCAATGGACAGGGCGCGGTCCTGCATCAGAAGCACCCCGAGGGTCTTCGGCCTGTAGCCTACATCAGCCGCAGTCTGACACCCAGTGAGCAAAAATATCCGGTGCACAAGTTAGAGTTCCTGGCTCTCAAATGGGCGATCACGGAGAAACTTCACGATTACCTCTATGGTGTTACGTTTGAGGTAAGGACCGATAACAACCCCCTCACGTATATCAATACTTCCGCCAAATTGGATGCAGCCGGACACCGATGGCTGGCGGCACTATGTAACTACCGATTCTCCCTGAAGTACAAGCCAGGGCCTCTGAACATTGGGGCCGATGCTCTATCACGACGACCAGGATTGAGTGCTATCCCTGATGATGATGAATGGGAAGAGATCCCCGGACCTGGGATGCGAGCAATGTGTAGTATAGCAGCCGTCATCAATGATCAGGTCGCATTCTCTGAACTAAGAGTTGCCGATTCGTTAGGGTGCCAGTCGCAGGCGATCCCTGCTGCCTACTGCGACCCCGCCGGGATGAACATAACCCAGGACAAAGTCATAAGATGGAAAGACTTAGTGGACTATCAATTAAGAGATCCAGTAATCAGCATCATCCGACAAGCCGTTCAGCGGAAGAACCCCGCACTATTGAAGAGTGCTCCCCGAGATCTGGTCGCGTTACTCATGCGTGAGGTGGACAAGTTCGAGATAGATAATTGTTTGCTCTATAGGGTAGTCCAATATCATAACCACCCTGATAGGCGACAACTAGTTCTACCCCAAAATTTGAGATATATGGTGTTGAAGTCTCTACATGATGAACACGGGCATCTCGGTGTAGAGAAGACTTTTGGGCTAGTCCGAGACCGTTTTTTCTGGCCCAAGATGCGGGAAGCGGTGGAGCAACACTGCCGCCGTTGTTCCCGGTGCGTTCAACGCAAGACGTTACCTACCCGAGCGGCTCCCATGGCCCATCTTAAGAGTTCTGGTCCAATGGACCTGGTGTGTATGGACTTCCTGTGTATCGAACCTGATAGTCGAGGAATCGGTAATGTGCTGGTCATCACGGATCATTACACCCGCTATGCACAGGCCTTCCCCACAAAAGACCAGAAGGCTATCACGGTCGCGAAAGTTCTGTGGGAAAAGTTCTTCGTTCATTACGGCCTTCCAAACCGACTTCACTCCGACCAAGGGCGAGATTTTGAGAGTACTCTGATCCGAGAATTACTTAAAATGCTGAACATCGCCAAATCCCGGACGACTCCGTACCACCCTGAAGGAGATGCTTTACCTGAACGATTCAACAGGACCCTGTTGGACATGCTTGGGACCTTGAAGGGAATGCAGAAAACAGAATGGAGTCGTCATGTAGAAACTTTAGTACACGCGTACAACTGTACTCGCCATGAGTCCACTGGGTTCTCCCCGTACTTCCTCATGTTTGGGCGGGAGGCCAGACTTCCAGTAGATGTGCGTCTTCGAGTATCAACGGACGGGATACTCAATACCACTCATTTTAAGTACGTGCAAAGGCTAAAAGACAGTCTGCAACAAGCTTACCAACAGGCTGAGAAGTCTACAGCCAAACTGAATGCTGGTAACAAGAGACGATATGACAATAAAGTCAAGTATCGAGAGTTACGTCCTGGGGATGCAGTGTTACTTCGTAATTTGTGAATCCCCGGAAAACATAAACTGGCGGACCGGTGGAGAGATGGCGTGTATGAGGTGGAGTCACAGATGCCTGGCCTCCCGGTTTACCGCATCAGAGACACCGATGGCCGGGTAAAGGTTTGGCATCGTAATCACCTTCTCCCCATTCCCCAAGTGGGAGATGAAGAAGAGGAACTACAAGCCACACCGCTCAACGGTGAGTTCGATCTATCAGAGGTGGGTCAAGAGACTGTAACTAACGAGACTCACTCTGAAACTCCGGAAGACCCTATGGAGGGACCCTCTCAAAGGGACCATCCCGCAGAAGGGGCATCTCCCGAAGGAGCTACGGGTAAAGGGCCCCGTAGGCCAACGCCTACTAAGGTGGCACCAACAGGCCAGCCTTTGGATCCACAGAGCCCGTGTTTTGTACCCTCAGAGACATTTCTCCCCTCAAGGGAAGAGGCTAGGCCTCAGGACTATGCTTATTACTCCACCGAGGGAGTTGCCGAAGAACAACTCCGACAGAGTCAACGAGTTAGGTACCCGCCAACTAGGGTTATTTACGATCAAATGGGGGCACCCCATTATGAGGCTCAGCAGTGTTCTCGTAGTAAGATACAGTCTGTGATTGTGATGCTCAACGAATTATGCAATCTCGTTTAGAGTTACCTGTGCTAAGTTATATAGTTACTGCATTTTTATTATATAATTTGTGTACATTGTTGGGAAGTTATGTGGTCCAAGCGAGGACGTTGGAGTTTTCACAAGGGGGAGGATGTAGCCAGGTCCCCCCTGTCGTGGCTGACCCCCTCCTCCCTTCTCGCCAGACGCTGTGTGCGAGGGAGTGAGGGGGGGGGGGGCGGCGCGCGAGGAGAGAGATCGATCCCTGGTAGCTAGGGACGCGAGCGGCGAGCAGGCCGGTTGCCGGGGACGCGATCGGGCCGTCGCTAAGGCCGCGATCGTGTTGCCACCGGCCCGGCGGCTCGGGAAGCAGGGCGCCGCCATGCTAGGGCTGTTGCGCATGCGCAGTAGCAGAGCACAGCGCGGGAGGCCCCAGATAGCTCGCGCATGCGCGAAGATGAGTCTGCCAGCCCCCAGGGTGCATAGGGGCAGAGACACCTGACGCCAGGGAGCCAATAGGGCTGAGGGATTTGCCAGGGAACAGATGGATACATTTCGCGGGGTTTTGCAGCTACGCAGGCAGTCAGGATCCGGACCAGCTAGGGGTAAGAGGTGGATGCAGGGGTCAGTGACCCTCTGCATAGGCCAGCAGCCCCCAAGGTCCCAGTTAAGTCCTGAGCCACCTAGTAGCTTGTGGAGCTTAGGGACAGGCCCTAGATAGGGACACTGCCCCATTATTTGGTCGAGTAGTCAGGGACACAGTGCTGAAGCCGTGCGGCCCTGCGAGGTGGGTTCTGGGCTCAGAACACCACCAAAGACCCTAAGACTAGGAGAGACATTGTTCGCGCTGGACTTTCAACCCACGCGGTGTGGAGGACAACGTCGGATCGTGCGGATTGATATCGCGGTACCCGTGGCTGGAGCCCGGGCAGGTAACCTGCAACTCACGTGCACCAACCAGGCCTATCACCAAACATAGTGGCTGCGCAGTCACACACACATATGCACAGTGGTATTTGACTCTGGGAGTGCGAGACATTTGGGTGGGGGTTACTGGACACAGGGTGGGGTCACACTGTGGGAGGTTAGCGTCCGCCGTGACGCCTAGAGGTGGTAGCGTTCGCCGTGACGCCTAGTGTGGTTAGCGTCCGCCGTGACGCCTAGAGGTGGTAGCGTCCGCCGTGACGCCCAGTGTGGTTATCGTCCGCCGTGGCGCATGTTGATTTGTGTTGATATATGTTTGCTATGCAGTAAAGCCAGTCCTGTTTTACATTTGCTCGCTTTGTGTGGTTGTTTCCTGTGAGGGCCTCCTCCCACTCCGTTGGGATCCCTCCCAGGTGGAGGCGTTGCACCAAGAGATGTATAATATGTATGTACCCCAGGTTCCCCAAGCGGAGGCTTAGGCTCCTGAGAGCCACACAGGTTGCACAGCAGGTAGTAGCGGCTGTATTCATAGGGAATACCCGTTACACTGTGATAAGAGAAATTGACATTTTTGTCTGAATTGTATTTGAATGTTAACCATCACATGAATTGATTTTACCTTTGTGGGTAACAAATCATTAAACATGAATTCCTTCAGTTCTGGTGAGGCATGTAATGGATTGTAGAGCAATTATTAAGGTATATTATTTGTTTTTCATGTATGGTGCTTTCAAGTATTTTTCTATGTTTACAATCATGTTCATTTTGTTTAAGATTTTTTTTACATTTTGCACCATATATCTTGACGCTACAAATTTAATCTTGTGCTCAGCCTCAAAAGTGCCAAGCGTTATTCTATTTTTCATCTTTTTGCTATAAATCTTATTGACAATCATCCATAAAGCATATTATATTAGCCAATGCCCCTTGCGGACAAACATTTAATTTTTATGTGGATAAAGGAGTTATTCCCTTAACTGCGACATATTGAAGAATACACTTCTGTAACTATTCAGCTTTAGAGGAAAAAAAGAACTGAAAACCCAAATACTGTAGTATCATATTCATAGAAACTATCAATTTGTGTAATCCGTGCAAGTTCATTTGCAAATGAAATGAGCAGGGCTTTGAATGATGCGCATCTGCTAAATGTGTGCCAAAAATGTTTATAGCTTGGCTTTTCGTATGAACTACGATTGTCGCACACAAAAAGGTTTTTCTTAACACACACGAGCAGATATCATCTCAAAATATTAGTGAATGTTGTTTTCTGATTAGCCAATTCCCACCTGCTGACTTTAAGGCATACAGTAGGTCTATTGGGCAAGTGCGATAAAGCAGCATTGGGGCAAAGGCATCATTGAACAGGCAAAGAATTAAGCAAGTCACTTTGGCCAAAATTTACTAAGCAGTGTTAGGTTAAAAGACACCTTCCAGTGATGAAACAATCTTTATTATCCATTCACTTGAATGGGTCACGAGGTATCTATGAGTTATATGGAAAAGCACAGCTTAGAAAAGATATCTCTCATATGCATCAGGCATCGCAATGAAATGGTGATCTCTTTTAAGGCATGGAAGAATTGTGAATTCTAAACGCAGCACTGCATATATATGACCTGCTAATTATAAAACATAACTACAATGAAAGGTCCATATAATGTTCAAGTACCCATATTGGTCCTAGAGAAATCTGGATTCATTGTAGGTTGTGATACAGTACCTATTAGGGGACCAACATGTTCTTCATGGATGACATGAAAGATTATACATGCAGAGCTTTTGAAACCTCAAACATATTTTCTGCAAGAGCCATTGTATAATTGCATCTATGAATAGGGTGACCACCCGTCCCCCTTTTGCCGGTACAGTCCCGGTTTTTCGGGAGCTGTACCGATTTTCTGTGTGTACCGGAAATGTCCCGGATTTTCCTCAATGTGTCCCCATTTTTATTTTTTTTGTCCCCGGCGGTGCGCGAGTAAGCTGCGGTGCGCTGTGCGCTGTGCGCGAGTCTGCGGCGGCGCGGAGGAGGAGACTGCAGCAGCCCGGCTGGTAAGTATTTTTTTTTTTTTTTTTAATGCCAACCCCCCCTCCCGGCAGTTTCCTACCTTGTTGGCCAATCCCCAGCGTCCCGGCATTAAGCCCCGCCCCCGGCATCATCCTTCACCAAGGACCGGCATGCGGAATGGATGGAAGGAAGGGTGCCTGGGGGCGGGGCTTCCGCTTCCTGCGGCAGAGCACACGTGGTGTGTGTCTCTGCCTGCGGCTCCTGGCTCTTCTGCGCGGTGTCTCCCCCCCTCTGCCCGCCCGGGGGGATAGGAGGTGGGTTTTTTATCCTTTGCCCCCTGTCCTGGCGCCCCCTTCCCCCCCCTGTCCCTTTGGTTCGAGATGGGCGCGGGGGCGGGCAGTGGTGGCTGCGCGGTGTTCCCCCATTCTGCCCCGGGAGCCCGTGGCTGCCCGCCGGGGGAGGGGGGGCGGCGGCAGTTTACCTTTGTGTCCCGGCGCTCCTATCCCTCCCCCCCCCCCTAGGTGCGGGAGATGGGCGCGGGGGTGGGTGCAGGGGGAGGCGGAGAGCCACCTGCTCGTGGCTGCCTCTGTACTCCAGTCTGTGTGTGTGTGTGTGTGTGTGTGTGTGTGTGTGTGTACCAGTGTGTGTGTCTGTGTGTACCAGTGTCTGTGTGTGTGTGTACCAGTGTGTGTGTGTGTGTACCAGTGTCTGTGTGTGTGTGTACCAGTGTACGTGTGTGTGTGTGTGTGTGTGTGTGTGTGTACCAGTGTGTGTGTGTGTATGTACCAGTGTGTGTGTGTGTACCAGTGTGTGTGTGTACCAGTGTGTGTGTGTACCAGTGTGTGTGTGTACCAGTGTGTGTGTGTGTGTGTGTGTGTACACCAGTGTGTGTGTGTGTGTGTACCAGTGTGTGTGTGTACCAGTGTACCAGTGTGTGTGTACCAGTGTGTGTGTGTGTACCAGTGTGTGTGTACCAGTGTGTGTGTGTACCAGTGTGTGTGTGTACCTGTGTGTGTGTGTGTGTGTGTGTGTACCAGTGTGTGTGTGTACCAGTGTGTGTGTGTGTGTGTGTGTGTGTGTGTGTGTGTGTGTGTACCAGTGTGTGTGTGTGTGTGTGTGTGTGTGTACCAGTGTGTGTGTGTGTGTGTGTACCAGTGTGTGTGTGTGTGTGTGTGTACCAGTGTGTGTGTGTGTACCAGTGTGTGTGTGTGTGTACCAGTGTGTGTGTACCCGTGTCTGTCTCCCCCTCTCCCTCCCCCTCTCTCCCTCTCACCCTCTCCCTTTCTGTCCCTCTCTCTCTCTCTGTCTCTGTCTCTCTCACCCTCTGTCTCTCTCACCCTCTGTCACCTTCTCTCTCTCTCTCTCTGTCACCCTCTCTCTCTCTCTCTCTCTCTCTGTCACCCTCTCTCTCTCTCTCTGTCACCCTCTCTCTCTCTCTGTGTCACCCTCTCTCTCTCTCTCTGTGTCACCCTCTCTCTCTCTCTCTCTGTGTCACCCTCTCTCTCTCTCTCTCTCTCTCTCTCTCTCTCTGTGTGTCACCCTCTCTCTCTCTCTCTCTCTGTGTGTCACCCTCTCTCTCTCTGTGTGTCACCCTCTCTCTCTCTGTGTGTCACCCTCTCTCTCTCTGTGTGTCACCCTCTCTCTCTCTCTCTCTCTGTGTGTCACCCTCTCTCTCTCTCTCTGTGTGTCACCCTCTCTCTCTCTCTGTGTCACCCTCTCTCTCTCTCTGTGTCACCCTCTCTCTCTCTCTCTGTGTCACCCTCTCTCTCTCTCTGTGTCACCCTCTCTCTCTCTCTCTCTCTGTCACCCTCTCTCTCTCTCTCTGTGTCACCCTCTCTCTCTCTGTCACCCTCTCTCTCTCTGTCACGCTCTCTCTCTGTCACGCTCTCTCTCTGTCACGCTCTCTCTCTCTCTGTCACGCTCTCTCTCTCTCTGTCACGCTCTCTCTCTCTGTCACGCTCTCTCTCTCTGTCACGCTCTCTCTCTCTGTCACCCTCTGTCTCTCTCACCCTCTCTCTGTCTCTCTCACCCTCTCTCTGTCTCTCTCACCCTCTCTCTGTCTCTCTCACCCTCTCTCTGTCTCTCTCACCCTCTCTCTGTCTCTCTCACCCTCTCTCTGTCTGCCTCTCTCTCTCTGTCACCCTCTCCCTGTCTCTCTCACTCTCTCTCTGTCTGCCTCTCTCTCTCTGTCACCCTCTCCCTGTCTCTGTCACCCTCTCCCTGTCTCTGTCACCCTCTCCCTGTCTCTGTCACCCTCTCTCTGTCTCTCTCACCCTCTCTCTGTCTCTCTCACCCACTCTCTGTCTCTCTCACCCACTCTCTGTCTCTCTCACCCACTCTCTGTCTCTCTCACCCACTCTGTCTCTCTCACCCACTCTCTGTCTCTCTCACCCACTCTCTGTCTCTCTCACCCACTCTCTGTCTCTCTCACCCACTCTCTGTCTCTCTCACCCACTCTCTGTCTCTCTCACCCACTCTCTGTCTCTCTCACCCACTCTCTGTCTCTCTCACCCACTCTCTGTCTCTCTCACCCACTCTCTGTCTCTCTCACCCTCTCTCTGTCTCTCTCACCCTCTCTCTGTCTCTCTCACCCTCTCTCTGTCTCTCTCACCCTCTCTCTGTCTCTCTCACCCTCTCTCTGTCTCTCTCACCCTCTCTCTCACCCTCTCTCTGTCTCTCTCACCCTCTCTCTCTCTGTCTCTCTCACCCTCTCTCTCTCTGTCTCTCTCACCCTCTCTCTCTCTGTGTCTCTCTCACCCTCTCTCTCTCTGTGTCTCTCTCACCCTCTCTCTCTCTCTGTCTCTCTCACCCTCTCTCTCTCTCTGTCTCTCTCACCCTCTCTCTCTCTGTCTCTCTCTGTCTCTCTCACCCTCTCTCTCTCTGTCTCTCTCACCCTCTCTCTCTCTGTCTCTCTCACCCTCTCTCTCTCTGTCTCTCTCACCCTCTCTCTCTCTCTGTCTCTCTCACCCTCTCTCGCTCTCTGTCTCTCTCTCTGTCTCTCTCTCTGTCTCTCTCTGTCTCTGTCTGTCTCTGTCTCTCTCTGTCTCTCTCTGTCTCTCTCTGTCTCTCTCTGTCTCTCTCTGTCTCTCTCACCCTCTCTCTCACCCTCTCTCTCACCCTCTCTCTCACCCTCTCTCTCACCCTCTCTCTCACCCTCTCTCTCACCCTCTCTCTCTCTGTCTCTCACCCTCTCTCTCTCTGTCTCTCACCCTCCCTGTCTTATTTTAACTGCCGTATACCTACACCGAAGTAACCTACCCTTCTTTCTTCCAGATCTGACTCAAGTTTCACACGGGAGACCTCGAAAGACAGGTAGGGAACACCTCCCCTCCAGTATAGTACCTTGAGGGACTGCGGATCAGGTAAGATACTAGCTGCTTTAGAAATTGTGAAGAGGGGGCATCCAGACACTGGTTAAGGGGTTCAGAATCATTCACATCTGGGTTTTTTTTGTTCGATTAGTGAGGTCAACACACACACACACAACTATGTAACAAAGACTAATGGTCGTAAGTATAAGTGTACTACAATAAATAAACTGTTATGTAAAAAAAAAATGTCCCGGTTTTTCATTTTCAAAATCTGGTCACCCTATCTATGAAGCACTTTCATGTTGGTCCACACAGCAACGTGCCCAAGTTTACTTACCCAGCCCTTTCAGGATTTTCTTTTCCAGCTTTTTCTCTTTATTTGTAGAAGTCTCTTTGGCCATGGTGACATCTGCTGAAGAAGCTTGATCTTTTGCCCCCTCTGTATTTGCCTCCTCACTCTCTCCATCTTCATTCAATGACTCTTCCTTGATTGGCAATCCAGCACTCTGGTTGTCAGTGCTCACAAGATCAGCGGACCCATACGTCTGAATGATATCTTCCAGTTGTCTGCTCAGCTCTTCCGAAATGTCACGAGCTGTTGTTTCAGATGGAGCACTAGCAGCTTTCTCACAGGGCTGTGAATTGATGACAGCTGGTGGCCCATCGTCTTGTACTGCAAGGCCATTTTGGCTGAGTGGCACTGGATTGCCACTTACAGTGGCTGTGAGCTGCTCGTTAGGTTTGAGATCAGAAGTTTGGTTACTATTCTCCATCTTTTGCCTAAAAAAATACAAAACAATAGTAATGTTGGCAAAGGTATATTTTTAAATGAAACCTTTACTTTGTCTGACACATACTATTAGAAGAGGCATTAATGGAACAATATTGCATGTTTGCTATCGAGGTAACGGTTTGTTATTCCGTCTTCTTATTACTGCGACCCTTGGCTGCTCATGACAGTCTCACACATGGCATACCTAGAATACCAGACTTGTTTTGTGCTGCCTGCACTTAGCATTAACGTTTGGAGCGAAATAGAAGCCATGGAAAGGAATTGCAAGTGAATCCCGACAGTAAACTTACATACCGCCAGTCATAGTTCCCTCTAGTATTCCTTTTTCTCTCTTCCCTAAAAAGTACAACCAAATATTGCTGAAGTACTACTAGAGAAATAACAAATATACACGCTTTTAAAAATGACATAGAAATGTGTATTAATATGGGATAGTAATAAATAAAGTGTTTTGAATTACATTAGTTATCTTAGTGGCAAAATAGCTATTATGAAACATGTAGCATGTGAGCAGCTATGATAAGATAATGACTTTACAGTTAGGTATGTGTGGCCTCCATGAAATAAAAAATAATTTCAGTCGACAATGTCCTTGCTGACTGGTCACTCAATAGTAAGGTGTGTGTGTGCATATATACATATCTAAATATATAAATAATATTTATATGATAGGGTACTGTGCATCGCAAACAATTAATACTAGTGCATGTCAAACTCAATTTCTGCCGTGTTGATAAGTATTCTTTTTTGTTTGTTTTTTGTATGTGTAAATGGTATCTGTTAAAGGCAAATATTTATGTGCACAACAAAGTTAATTAAAAGTGCATCAGAAACCCTAAAAAGACTCTTAATAGTGTTAAGAGTGCAGAATGAAGTCGCTATGCATCAACCCAAAAAAAAGGAATTTGACAAAGTGCGAATGTGTCATTATATAGGTTATGTCTAAGCAATCTAATACTACACTAATAATTTATATTGACTAATTCTAGTATAAAAAGAAATATACATAATTCTGTTTTCATTTAAATTGTATCAAATCAGATTCAACATGAGGGATGCATTAAAAATTATTTCAAACAATAAATGATGAATTGTATGTATGACGTCTTCATTCATACAACACACATTTTGAAGCTTTGAATTACTTTTAAGCACAGAAATGTTGATGCACAAAAAAAAAGTTAAATCAAGTCTTAAAACATAGACCCCGTAGTGTATAGAGCTTCCAAAAGGCTTTTGAAAGATTTGCACACTATAATTTCATCTATGAAAACTCTAATGTTGGTCTGCTAAAAGGTATCACGATCTACAACGAATCTGCTTTTCATCTCGACCAATATGGCTATTGGAATTTTGACTTTCCAAATACATTTGTTCTTTTTAACGAATGGATGGACTCATTCTTTACATTTCATGCTACTTTTAGTGCATAAGACAAAACAACATGGCCCCTGGGACCTATGGTCAGTGGTTGACAAATCACCAAAAAATCTACTCGCCACACAAAAAATCTACTCGCCACCTAGTACCAAACGTGTGCTGCTTGGGCCAATATTTACTCGCCCGAGGGTTAAATCCACTCGCCCGGGGCGAGCAAATGTATAGGTTTGTCGAACACTGCCTATGGTAATGAGTGGGTCAAGGTGGAGGATGAGGTTTTGGACCTGAGCCTTAGTCTTGGCCTATGTGTAACATTGTGATCTCAGTCACACTTCTGTCATATCATCGTATAATCTTTCAATTTGAAAATCATCCAACATTTTGTTCTAGGCACACAAAAATAGACAGATTTGTTTATGGGGGTATTTTTTCGACTAAATAGAAGATAGTTACATTGTACTGTAATTATACTATATGCATTTTTATTGGTGATTGCTTTTTATTTCTTAGATTTAAATTTTTTCTTTCTCATGTTTTCCAAGTTCAATTGAGCCCTAGTGGCACATTCTGAAAATGTTGACTTTTGTGATGCATAAAAAGCCATGATTCGATCATTTAAATAGGCTCATGGCATTGCTACAGCCGGTGCTTAGAGAATTTGATGATAATGAAGCATTTACAGCATTTTACAGTGATTTGTTTAATTTCCAAGTAACAATGTTGCTAATTGTCCTCCCCCTTCTCTGTCTTTAATCCATTTCCTAACTCTTAATTTCTACTTCAACTGCTGCCTTTCTTCCCCTTCCAATTTCTGCCTCCTGATTCTCTGTTGTTCTCTACCTTTTTTATCACTCTATTACACTCACCAAACTTCCCAAACTTTCTTGTCAATCGAGATAAAACTCGCCTCTGATTTACAGTATGTCTTTTCTATTCAGACTGAGCAGCTTTTGCCTTCTGTACTGAGCTACATTCTGATCGATATGTGGAACAGCCAGGATAGACATACATCCTAGGGAAACAAAATGGAGTCAAACCGTGGGCCAATAGGAAGTTGCAAAACGTAACTGCTGGAGCCATCTTTAATTTTTTTTTTTTAAATTATCAAGAAGTGCATTGGCAGCTAAAACTGTAAGTAACATAGAAACCAAGGGTCCAGTGAAGTTAGGATGATTCAGGCCTAACTATTAATTATGCTATATTCTCCATATACATATATATTCAGCATGTAACTAGTTAAAATAAGTAATTTAGTATTAAGTTACAAATTATATTGGAAAATGATTAGCTGCCTCTGCAAAGATTAGAAGATAAATCAGGCAGATGGAAATGTTTTCTGTGATTTAGAAACTTGGTATGTTTAATGTCTGCTGAGTTGAATAGTATATGGTCTTGAGTTTGGAATCAAAGGTTAGTTAAATAGTTAGTTAGTAGTAAAAGACAATACAAGAGAGACGGGTCTTAAAATATGAGGAACATAGGATTAACTATAGTTATTTAGTGACAGAACAATGAAAGTGTTCTAATGTTGTTGTTTGACTAAGAAGATTTTGGCAGACAGAGAGAAAAACAGGGATTGCTAAAATGTATAAAGATTGCATTTGGATTTATAGAATTCAGAATCATTTAACACCACCACCAGAGAGAAAAATCTCCCAAACTGTTCAGTATATGTATAGAATATTTGTAATACTCAGGTGTACAGACATAGGGAACTGGGTACACAATATAAACATGAATTCCAGTACATGTGTGGAAATTGTGTTCTTCTGATTGGATAAGAAAAAAATAGCATGTTATCAGGTCATGTCATATAGAACACCTACAAGCTCAATTTGAACCTCCAAAATACCCACAACATATATATAAGCATATAAGTTTCATGTATACATGTATATTTAGGCACTGTACCGTATATAAGTTTTTCTGGATGTGCACTGAGCCTTGTCTGTGTTTTATGTTATGTCTCTGGTTTTAAAATTATCAGGTCATGTCCCCTGAGATCAGAGACAACTATGAGAAGAGATAGAAAATCCAATCCTTAAAGAGAGGGTAGCTGGAAGCAATGGGAGGAGCAGGGAGTGGAGGGGGATGACGGAGGAGCGGAACACCCACCTCCTGAAGCCCAGATGGGAAAGGTAACCATCACTCCCTTCACACGTCCTTCCAAATATTAATCCTCTTTATAGCATACCACATAGTCATATGTAAAGAACAACCACAGTGTGACGGGAGCTTTGTGACAGGCTATTAATAATACACCAAAATATATACATATATAACTGGGTTGAACTGGGACGAGACTTAGATATGATAAAATATAATTTATTCCTTGATAAAGGTGAACACACAAAATATACAAATAACAGGCAAAATATAGACACTTACTTAAAGATTAGGACAAGAAAGCCATCAGGATACAGGATGGGCCATTTCTTCCATAATTCAGTTGCAGATGAAGACATCACAGCAATACATGAAGATCATGAAGACCATACATGAAGACAATAGCCATAGGCTGAGCCTGGTTCTTATACAATTATTTCCCTTTGAACACAACCTAAACCCAGCCCCTCTCATAAATCAGCGGTGAAGTTGACAGTTTTCCTCAGAGTAAAACTCCTCCCACCCCACGACGTTTAAAAACTGCTTTTCCCTATCTAAATAACTTCATAACTTCAGTTCAGTAGTACCGACTGGCACGTGAACCATATTAATGCATTCCGTCACGCATGACGCTCCCAATGAGACTACATATTACCGTGTAATATTAAAATTAAGAGAGATATTAATATCTGGCTCTTAGTATCTGTTAGATATCAAATGTTTAGAATCATTAGTTGGGGCTCGGCCCCACGAATACACATATGTAATGTTTAGCATGTTCCGCCAAGGACATCTCATAATATTCTTATATTTAATAAGGTCACTCATTCTGATTTTCTCCTTGGGTAACCGCCCCCCTGGCCCCCATCAAAAAAACCTTTGAAGCAGGGACCCCTGGGTGGTGGACATTTGTCACCTGGTGCTAAATGTCACACCCAATGCCCCCAGCCTGGGTCTAGCTGTCTCTACCAGCAATATACCCTTGGCCTGCAAATTAGGTATTAACATACTGTACACTAAAAACCCCTTCTGCTTTTCACACCCAACTTCAATCAAGCCTTTTGAAGTCCAGATTTTCTGAAAAGACACCCCACAGTTGTATTTTCTTAAACTGTAGCTTATTAACCCCTTAAGCCCCAGTGTGTGTGGTGCAGACACTGGCCCAGAAACAATACATTTTTTTTACAGGGGAATAAGCATTTGGATATTGGAGCGAGGTAAAAACACATTACTGGACCTCAGTCCAGTTAACCCCTTGCTTCCCAGGTGAGGGTAGAGGGTGGCCAATTGGGGTGTAACCCCTTTAATCCCGGGCCAAATCCTCTCGATCGTCACACACAGTCCAATTGTTTAGTCCCGCAAGACAGAGCCAGTTTTAGCATGAGCAACACACAGCCGTTTCTCGCAGTATTTCCCCCCTCTCTACTCCGAAGGCGTGCTTCTCCAATCAGATAGATCAGCGAAAATGCCCTGTGCTGCGGGTGGGTGGAGAGTACTGCTCCTTGACAAAAAGATGGGGTCCAAAATCCAACTTGCTCGTAAAAACAGAGTTTAAAAGAGGACAAAAAGCACCAAAAAGTACAAAACCACTAACTTTGATAAAGCGCCGTGTGCATGAAACGTGTTAGCGATGTTCTGTACTTTTTGACTATTATGCTGCTTTTCATCCTCCATTAAACTCTCTTTTTACCAGCAAGTTGAATTTTGGACCCCACCTTTTTGTCAAGGAGCAGAGCTCTCCTCCCACCCGCAGCACATGTGTGAGGAATTCGTTCCTGGGTTTGGCGGGATCTCACTCTTGTAGAGCTGGTGAGCTTTCAAACAAACCTCCCCTTGGAATTGCTAGCACTTTCACCTGTGCTTGCAATCACCGCAGCTCTGTCTCTCTGCTCTGGCATTGGAAGAATTCCCACACACTCCTGTCTTGGGATTGGCTATCTGCCCTTCTTATACTGGCCTCTTTCTTGGACACTTTGCCGAGCATAGTTCAAGTTAACTTTGATGTAACAGTGTTTGCCACATACTTCCGCCTTGGCCTTGTTCCTGGGACCTGCTGCAGAGGTCTGCTTCCTGTGCTGAAGCTCTGGATCCCCAGTGCTACTCTTGCCGTGTTCCTGAGACCTGCTGCAGAGGTCTGCTTCCTGTGCTGAAGCGCTGGATCCCCAGTGCTACTCTACCTTGTTCCTGAGACCTCCTGCATTCACCCCAGGCAGAGGTCTGCTTTCTGGTACCTGTGCTGAAGCTCTGGATTCCCAGTGTCTAACTTATCCTGTTCCTGAGACCTCCTGCATTCACCCCTGGCAAAGGTTTGCTTCCTTTACCTGTGCTGAAGCGCTGGATCCCCAGCGCCAGCCTTGCCTGTTCCCTGAGGCCTGCTACCTTCTCTCCTTGCAGAGGGCTGATTCCTGGGGCCTGCTGTATATCTCCATTGCAGAGGCTGGGTCCTGGTTCCTGTGCTGAAGCGCTGAATCCCCAGCGCTAACCTTCTGCTTCCTGTTTCCTGTGGCCTGCTGTATTCCTGCCATGCAGAGGTCTTCGTTATGGGCCGCTCCCACTCCTCGCGCAGAGGCCATTCCCACAGTACAGCAAAGTAGAGAGTACGGCTGCTACGCTGAAGCGCTGCGTACCTGATTCCTTGTTGCCGAACTTACCATCCCCAACACTTACCCTGGCTTGTCTAAGGATTACTCTACATTCTCCAACCCTGACCCTGCTACTAATGACTACGAACTGCGCAATCCAGAACTGGCTTCGTTGTCTAAGGTCGGTGTATTCACATCCCCACCTCAGCCCCGTGGTCCGGTTAAGGTTTGTGGCGAGCACGACCGTTACAACATGTGATTTTCGCTTAATCTTTTCAGTGCTGGACGTTCTACTGGAACTCTGACATTTTTGGTAATTTGATCAATTTAGCAGCAATCACCTGATCACCACTACCCTATGGCTGATGGAGACGGAAGTGCATTGGCTCCACTTCCTTCTCGATCCATTGGAGACGTTAGCCCAATCATACCCTGGAAAATTTGCATTTGTGCCATGACATACTTGGTTAGTCAATTGGGCCTCGTGTGTGCCTGTGCCCATGACTTACCAGGTCTTTCATATGAGTACTGCAAAGGTCAATGTGTCTTATTTTTATTTAACAAATTTTTAATGTGGATTGTCCGACCAGCTTTTCAAGTGGACAGACATTTCATTCAAGAGGCTCGATCCCTCTTTACATTCGAGTCAATGGTGAAATCAAGCCCTTATACTGCCTATTTCCCTAATAGGGAAAAAACACTTAATAATGATAACACTCAGAAAAACGACAGGTTTAGAATTTAGAATCCTCCATTTTGCTACAGCTTTGAGGTCGCATTAACAACTACCATTGGAAGGGGAAAAAAAGAGAACAAACAGGAGGAAAATAGGGAATGATTTTAATTAAACTAAGAGAACATGGGTGGTTATTCATTAAACTGGAATAGAACCAGAGCACTATCGCATGGATACTCCCATTACAATCAATGGGAGTTTCAGTGTGACTCAGGCACTATCAGCACCCATCACAGCTTAATGTATAACCCCCATAGTCCCTTTGATGTATTGCCCCTAGTAAAGGAGGTAACTGGAGCATGGTCAATAAAGGAGCCTCATGGGACGCCATATTCAAAATCGCAAACTTGTTTAATAGCGATAACATAGAACCGTATCTAAAAGATCCAAGGCATAATGTTATGGGAGCTTAAATGTTAAAAAGATAACTTATTTAACAAACCCTAAAGTAAAGTAAAAAGAATAGGCAAACCAATAAGAACAAATGAGACAACAATCAACAGGAGCAGTCCATATTCAGCGTTTATCTATGTCCTCTGCATTTCCTCCCAGGTGGTACAGTTTTAGTTTCTAAAACGGGGGTGCTGTGTCTCTGATCCACTGTGATCTATGGGACCATGGAGTTGAAGCCACAGCCTCCAGAATCTAAGCGTCAGGTTGTTATCTTCATCTTAGGTTAGAATTGCTTGAAATCCATTACTATCCTCCATTAGTTGGGATGGGAACACTCAAGTAAATCTGATCAGCTTAGCTCGCAGCAAAGTTGCAGCATTTGTTCAGACTAGAGGGTGCTAAACATAGAGTACTTGTATCAGGACTTCTTCATACTAAAGATGAGAGGTAAGTCACTTAGCAGATGAGACATTTTTATGTTTTATACTAGTGGAGAGTTTTGCTGGAGATGAAGGTGGAGGGATGGTTCTGCCAGGCCAATGTCATGAGGACATTCAGCCAGCTAATTGGAAGCACTCTGTGTCCCTAAAAGACTGACAGACACATTTGACCAGGATCTTTCTCCTCCAGGACCAGGAAAATTGTCACAGTGGTCCTGGTGGAGACTAACCAGAATGTTTATTGGTAACTTCAGATCAATAGAGTGTGAATGAATGGCTATGTCAAAGTTGTGAGTCTATGAGACATGGGCAAACACGTGTTAATCAGTGGAGGAGGATGTGTTTTAGTGATGTTTTGTAATGGCCAAAGTTCCATGTGCTAGGACAACACCTTTGGTGTGCCAGTTGCTATAAAGTTCGGCATTTACTAAAAGGTAAAACAAATACTTAAATGTCTATAAAAAAAAGGAAATGGACACAGAAAATACTGATTACGGTGCACTTACCACAAGCCCCTTAATATTCAAACTAAATAATATAGTGAGTAGGTGCATATAGGGGAAAGAGAAGGGAAACAAAAATGGTCCCTAGAGTGGTTCTCCAGAAAGCCCCCAAATATTGTTGCACTCATATCCAAAAAAATAAATAAATGGATTGTGAATACATCCTAAGACCAAATGTCTTAACATATCGCTGCTAGAATTAGCTATAGATAAGAAAGAGAACAAGTAAATGTACATGCACAGCACCTCTATAGTACGGGGGTCATCCCAACACATGGCTTTGGGAAAGTTCCTGATTCCGGAGTAATCAGCTCAGGCAGCCATCCTATAGCTCGCCATCCTACAGCTCGCCATCCTACAGCTCGCCATCCTACAGCTCGCCATCCTACAGCTCGCCATCGTACAGCTGCCATCCTATAGCTCGCCATCCTACAGCTCGCCATCCTACAGCTCACCATCCTATAGCTCGCCTTCCTACAGCTCACCAGCTCGCCATCCTACAGCTCACCATCCTACAGCTCGCCATCCTACAGCTCGCCATCCTACAGCTCGCCATCCTCCAGCTCGCCATCCTACAGTTCGCCATCCTACAGCTCGCCATCCTATAGCTCGCCATCCTACAGCTCGCCATCCTATAGATCGCCATCCTACAGCTCGCCATGCTACAGCTCGCCATCCTACAGCTCGACATCCTATAGGTCGCCATCTTATAACTTGTCATGCATGCACCACCTAATTATTTATTTAAAAAAAATAGCTACACCATTATATCTAGTGATAAAGGGCACATTATTAATATATTTGATATGGGGGAAAAAATTCTCTTTAGTGTTATTCATTATAAAAATAAAATCTCTACCTAGAGACAGAACGTTTTGTAGGAGAGGAATTAACCAGATATGTATTATAACCCTTTTCTGCAAACTATTCTCATATTGCTTGTTCCAAACAATCAAAGTAACGTGAACATTTATGTCTGGTTCTTTGGCGATGACCATATGGCAATATGTCCAATTTGGATACTGTTTCCGGGTGCCCATAGTCTATTCCTTGGTAGAAATTTTTCATGTGGGTAATATTTGTAATACTCTCAGCAAATAGGTACTATTTAATTATTGAACATCACGAGTGATCTATAATCGTGCTGCCAGGTAACATTTTTACAATTATTCAAAATATGTAACATATATCTTAAATAACTGGCAGGCTTATCACATAACATATTACAGATCAATGTATTGAGAAAGAAAGGAGTATACTGTATTATGGGTCTGCGTAAATGTGCGTGCAAACATGTATAAACTTTTATCAGGCGATAAAATCGGTTATCCTTGTATTAGAAATTCAAATTATTCCTATTTAAAATGCTTTTTTCTAAAGCATTATCCAAAAAGATTTTCATGTCTTCTCAAGCGTACAAAATATGGAGAGAAAGAGGCTTGGGGAGACTTTGGGATGTGGTGAAATCAGACAGGATAAAAACATTCCAGGGAATAAAGGAGGACTTTGACCTACCAGACATGCATCTGTATCAATATTTTCAGATAAGACACTATGGGGCCTATGCAGAGAACAGCACTGGAAATAATTGGAGATAACAATAAATTGTAACTTTAATGGCGTGATTTTATCTCCATATGCAGAAAGGTCCGAAAACTGCATTTAAAATCATGTGTGAATATGGAGAGTTTCAACCGGCGAGATGCGCGCTGGTGAAAAATGTTTGAAAAAAAACGCGTTTTTTTTTTTGTATTTTCCCTCTCGCCGGTGAGCTCCAGCTTCCTGCCAACTTTTTTTGGCGGAGGTAATTATATAATTTCTCTCCATGTTATTGGCGCGAACAGCCACTAGATGGCGATCGCGCCTTTCTGAATAGGGACATTTTTACAACTGGCGAGATTTAGGTTCTCACCAGGCGCGCGGCGCAATTTACAAATAAAAAAAAAAAATGGCGCGTTTTTCTTCACTCGACATTATCTGTTTTTCTCTAGCCAAATTTCGGCAAAAAATGGCGATTTTTATGTTTGCGCTGCTCTCTGCATAGGCCCCTAAGTCACTTCAATGCAACCAGCACAGGATGTTTTTAGGCCACTAACTATTTTCGAGAAACTATACGCAGCTAGTGTATAGCATAAAGGAACCATAGCACAATTATACCAGACTCTGATCACACAGAAAGTGGAGTCACCAAACAACCTACACTGGGAAAAGTATATTGGGCGAGCGCTGGAGAGAGACGAGTGGATGGAAATTTACGAGAGGTCAGCTTGATCATCTAGGAGCTCGGCAGTCCGAGAAATCAATCTTTAAATATTACATAGGTGGTATTACACCCCAGCTAGACTCTACTCGTTCTTTCCAGCTTCCTCCCCCCTATGCTGGTGCAACTGTGGCCAAATAGGCTCATTTAAACATATACAGTATGGTGGACATACCCAAAGACAGCACTATTCTGGAGAAAAATGTAAAAACTAAATGAGAATTACGGGCCTGGACTGCCCATGGAATATAGAGACAGTACTAACCCTAAAACCACTAGAGGATATAGAGAGGAACATAGACAAACTAATGGTACATATTCTGTCCGCAGCTAAAGCAGTTACAGCTTAAAAATGGAAGCAGAACGATCCACCAACAATAGCAGAGGTCAAAAACACACTAAACTATATTATGATAATGGAAAAAAGTACTAGTTTAATCCAGGGCAGATATGAAGGATATCTGAAGATATGGGTACCATGGATGATCTACTGGGAAGCTAATGTTTAAAAACTTTCTACTCATTTTCTATCTAGCCAGTAAATATGTGACTGTAATATGAAACAAGCCAAAATACAACTGTATGTGTAACAAAGTATAAATGGATGTAATGTAAACAAAGTCAATATGGAAATGTACCCCCCCCCTCCCCACCTACTTTTTCTTTGTACCCCCTTCCCCCCTCCTAAATAAAACTTGTAAAAAAGAACAATAAAATACAAGTTTAAAAAAACCAAAGATGAAGTTCTGAATACATTTAACATAACATGTGTCATCATTTTAAAAACAGATTTCACATCTGAAACCCGAGTACTTTCACCCCCAGCTCTATGCAAGTGTTCCTGTTATGTGTTTTCATAGCCCAGCCATAAAGACATACAAAGCATGCCATGCCCATTATGTCAATCAACATATTGAATCCATCATTGGTAGTTTTTGTAAGGATAGTGTGGAGTTAATCAGCTGACAACATCAAAAGTGATAATCGAGAAATATTTATTTATTTCTGTATATAACATTTGCACCATTGCACCAGTCCAGGCATTAGACTAGCCAGCTATATTTATCCTGTCCCCAAGGTACATCTATATTCAAGTCCCAGAAGTCCTTCGCTGCAGCAGAAATGGGCTATCTTCTGTCAGGGACTCTCTATCCTACATATTTTGTGTTGCCCGTGAAAAAGCTATATACCAAAAATTAGGTTTCAGCCCATATTTAAGTTCCTGATGAAACGTGTGAGCCTTTTCTACTGGTGTTTCGGAGCCTATGCAGCATATAAGTATAAGAATAGTAAATATTTATGTGAAGAGTTGCTTGTCTTTTTCCAGCCTGCTGGCAGTAAACAAGTGAGAGGCTGTTTTTTTCCATGCTGGAAGAAATCTTACATCAGTTGAAAGAAGATATTTATAACTATGTCCACAAAGACTCCTCATGGTGTGACATGCAGGTAACCATGGTAACTGAAATTGTCCATGAAGTTATACAAAGATATTATTGACCTTCAACCCTATTTTGCCATTCTGTCAATTTATGACAAGATTTAAACAATGTTGTATATTATTGATGCATTGACTGAGATTTGGATCAAATGTACTATAATAGCCCAGTTAATGCGTAAAGCTTTGGATTCATAAAGCTGACACGTTGCCAAGCTTATTTTTCCCCAGAAAAGTACAGACACCTCTCCCTGCTTCATGCTGTTTCCTCCTCTCTTTGGCCCCAGGCTCCTGACACCGCCTCCTGATTGGCTGCCCAGCCCCCCAGCAATAGCCCGCTCTCTCCCTGCTCAGGGAAAACCTGCGGCCCCCCAACCGGGTTCTAAGGTACAGATGTAGCATCCTTTTTAGGCACCCATGCAAACATTTTTTTATAGGCCCCCCTCTGTCACTCTCTCTCCCCGTCTTCTCTAACTCTCTTCACTCCTCCTCTAACTCTCCCCATGCCTCTTCCCTAACTCTCCCCCCTTCTCTCTCTCTTCCACCCTTCTCTCTAACTCTCCCTTCCAAATCACTCTCCCCCCTCTCTAACGCTCTCACTCTCCCCCTCCACCCTAACTCTCTCTCCCCCTAATCTCTAACTCTCTCACTCTCCCCCTCCTCTCTAACTCTCACACTCAATTCCCCCTCTCCTCTTACTCAAGTCTCCCTCCTCTCTTACTCAATTCCCCCTCCTCTCTTACTCAATTCTTTCTCCTCTTTTACTCAGTTCCCCCTCCTCTCTTACTCAATTTCCCTTCTCTTACTCAAGTCTCCCTCCTCTCTTAATTCGCCCTCCTCTATTACTCAATTCCCTCATCTCACTTACTCAATTCTTCCTCCTCTCTTACTCAATTCTTCCTCCTCTCTTACTCAATTCTCCATCTTCTCTTACTCAATTCCCCTCCTCTCTTACTCAATTCCCCCTTCTCTCTTACTCAATTCTCCTCATCTCTTACTCAATTCTCCCTTCTCTTACTAAATTCTCCCTCTTCTCTTACTCAATTCCCCCTCCTCTCTTACTCAATTCTTCCTCCTCTCTTACTCAATTCCCCCTCCTCACTTACTGAATTCCCCCTCCTCTCTTACTCAAGTCTCCCTCCTCTCTTAATTTCCCCTCCTCTCTTACTCAATTCTCCCACCTCTCTTACTCAATTCTTCCTCCTCTCTTACTCAATTCTCCCTCCTCTCTTACTCAATTCTTCCTCCTCTCTTACTCAACTCTCCCTCTTCTCTTACTCAATTCTCCCTCAATTCTCCCTCCTCTCTTACTCAATTCTCTCTCCTCTCTTACTCAATTCTTCCTCCTCTCTTACTCAACTCTCCCTCTTCTCTTACTCAATTCCTCCTTCCTTTCACACTCATTTCTCCCTTCCTCTCAAAACTCATTCCTCCTCTCCTCCTCATACTCAATCCCCCTCTCTTTCCCTCAATCCCCCTCCTCTTACCTTGTGGGCAATGTGGGACGGGGGCATGTCCTCGGGTTTTACATCGAGGGAAGCTGGGGCCACTCGAGTGGTTGTAGATGTTAGGCCAATTCCTAGACATGCCCAACTTCGGGTGCAGACGGGGACATGGGTACACCGACAGGGGGAGGGGGGGAGTTGGTGTGAGGGCCCCACAGCAAACAAAAGCCTGTGTAGCCCGACACAGAGTTTGGGCCTAACCTCTGGCCATGCCCAACTTCTAGTGCTGGTCAGCCACCCCCCCCCCTTTCTGCTCTCGTACCCCCTTTTTTGCAGGGTATTTGTAATGCGCCACCATATTCTGCAGCGCGGTACAATAGGGGTACAGAGATTTGATCATTACAAAATAAATATATAAGTCTACATGCAGTCGAGTTTTATCTTTGCCCATTAAGTCTTAATGTGAAAAAAATAACTAAAAGTAAGAAAAGCTGATATATATGTGAACATGTTATCTTCATAGCAAATCCAATACTTTTACAAAATGGGACTTGGTCTTTAAAACCACATGTGACATCTTCCAAAGCTGCTGAATCCAAAGTTTGTAATTATAAAATATATATGTATATTGTGAGAGGAAGTGTGGTGTAGTTGTGGATGAAAGGTATATAGGATCCCACCCCACAGCCTTGCTTGTAAGGCATTTTGAAATCCAGGCCAGCTCTTGCACAAAACAGTGGAGGCTCTGCTGTTGCAGATCACCTGGGCTTGATAAGCAGAGTTTAAAAAGGCCAGCCTGGGCCAGTTCACCCTCTTCCCTCCTATTCCAGCCAAGAGAGCTGGACTGCTACAAACAGACACTTGTCTGTCGCAATTTAATTTGATGCCTACATTTGTGTTAGTTGGTAAGTGGGGAAGCCACCCAACTGTAGATAGAAACTTATGTCTAGTAAGTGCTCAAGAGAGAGCAAAGATTTATTTTTTATTTTGTTTCACCTGCTGAAGTGTTAAAGCAAATAAAAACCCTTAAACCAGAGCTGGATATGTCCTGTATTGTGGTTTACCCTAGTTGACAGTGGGTTTTAAGGATCTCAGACAAAAAAAAACCATTAGCCAAAAGGGCAGTTTTGTCACAATATCAAAAGAATCATGCCAAAACGGAGATTCAGTATTATTGGGGTTAACCTGCTAATCAAAATACCAATATTATGTCACTTTGTTCCCTTGTGCCTTTCTGCAGCAGTGACAACAAAAATAGATTTGGCAGAAATGTATTGTGACCCTAATGCCTTACCATGTATAGCACTGTCTGTATCTACCAGCACTGACACAACAGTGCATTTCTGCACTTACTAACACTGACACAACAGTGCATTTCTGCACCTACTGACACACAACAGCACATGTCTACACCTACTAACACTGACACACAACAGCACATGTCTGCACCTACCAACACTGACACACAACAGCGCATGTCTGCTCCAACTAGCACTGACACACAATAGTGTATGTCTGCATCTACTATTACTGACACACCAGCGCATGTCTGCAGCTACTAACACTGACACACATGGCGAGTATACGACTTCTGCAGAAACAATGAGGAAACTCAGTTGTCAGAATTCAGTTTACAGAATTTTTGATGCTAAACATAGGCAGATTAAATACATAGACCAAAGAATATAAATGAACTTCAATTGCTTTATATTTTTTCTAAGAACTTCGAATTGCTTTTCTATGATTCGTGTACCTACTTGAAACCTGACTGCAGTTTGAAACACTTACTTCAAAGGTATTGAATTCCCATTTGCTATTCTCATAATATTTAGAAAGTTCTGTATAAGACACCTTTTCTAGGGCTCTAAATGTGTTATATCACCACTATATCTACTTTGAAGAAAGCTTATTGTTCAGTAAACAAATGTTTTGTGTGGAAGCAAATGAAAAGTGTCAGCCTGCAGTTTAGATGTTCTAATTAAACAATTCAACTCAGCCCTGAGTACAGTACAGTACAGTACATCTTGTCTCTGCTTGTTATTGTATTGAAATACATTCCTGACACTGAAGTAGGGAGAAGAGTATGTACTTATACACCACACCCTTAATTGAACATTAAAAAGGTAATGTGCCTGTGTAACCATACCAATGTTGATGGCAAGAGAACCCAGCACTGGTTTTAATGGAATAGTACCTGAATATAGGTCATTGTGTTATTACCAAACGCATCATTAGATTTGTATCCAGTTCGTTCTCTAACCATGATCTCAGTGTATCACAGTTGCCTACAGTGGGCATGCATTTTTCGCTCACTCTCCCCCCTCTTACACTCTTCCTCTCACTTCCACTCCCCCTGCTCTTTCTCCCCCTCTCCACTCTATCCCCCCTTCTGTCTCTCACTCCCCCCTCCCCTCCATCCTCTCACTCAATCCCACTTTCTCAACCCCCTTCTCTTCACACACACAACCCCCCACACAACCCTCCCCCCACTGGTCTCACACACACAATTCCACAACAGACATACAATTACACTCACACAATTCCACCTCCACAATACCAACACAATTTCTCGCCTACCACAATATCTACACAATATACGTATATACCGTATAAACAAACACACACCATTTTACCATGGGGGTGGAAGGCCTCCATACCACATTGGGCCCAAATTCCGGCGCTGACCAGTGGAGGAAGAAGGTCCAGCAGCAACTTGGTGGGGCTGGGATGTCTGGCACTGCAGCAGCCAGAAAGTGCTGGAGCCTGAACTCTGTCTTGGCCCAACTTTCAGCACCAACCGGCCAGGCCCCCCACAGCCACCAGGCCCAGGACAGTTGTCCCAGCACTCCTTCCTTGTCCATAATCTTAGGACTGTATGCGAATATGTGCATATATGTTGTATATGTTTCATCGCCATCTTCAGTCTTTGTCGATCTACTGCTGGATGAAGGTCTCCCCAATACTCTATCCAGTACTGATTTTGCAAGCCTTTTCCTCATTGCTCCAACACATTTTCTTACCAATCATCTTACCTTTCCAGGGGAAGGACCCATTGAAATATTATCTTATTTCTTTCAAATGCGCTCCATCCCATCTTCATTCTCCTATTGATTTCATTCAAAGTAGACATAGGGGCCTAAGAGCCGATAAAAAAGCCTACAGCGATTCAGTATGTCGGCGATAAAAGACCTTTTCGGCAATTTTATTTTCCACAGAAATAAAATTGCCAAACGAGCAGCGATAAGCCACTTATCGGCAGGTTTTCAAACTCGTGCAATTCTAGTAGCACCGATTAGCTTATCGAGGCTGATTGCGGCTCTAGAATAGAGATTTCCTCTCAAAATCCTCCTGCCAGGAAAATCTGGCAAGAAGGTGGTGAGAAGCTGCCGATAAGCGGCGAGAGGGGACTTAGGGAAAAAAATATGTTTTTTTGCTGCATCGGATTGATACATCCATGCATCTGGAGCAATGGAGACCCCCGGCAAGAATCGCACGCAATAAAAATGCATTTACAGACAACTTCATTTCTTTAGCAGTTAACCGCTTAGGCAATGAAGGGGTTATTGGGTACTCACAGAAGACCTCACGGATATGTTTCAATCTGAATTGTGTTCTCTGCTCAGGGAAGCAATGTCTCATGGTGTTATAACCAAAGATTAATTCAAATTCCTGTATATATCCAATCCTCACATGCCAATTCTTTACCATCTCCCCAAGGTGCACAAGAGACTTGTGGACCCACCGGGCAGACCCATTATATCGGGGTTTGGAGTCAATGACGTCGAGCGTGTCCAGATATGTGGACGACTTTCTTCAACATTATGTGGTCCAATTACGCTATTCAATGGAAGCCCACTTATATGTGGGCAACATGTGATGTGCAATCATTGTACACATGCATCCAACATGTAAAGGATTGGCAGCGATTGAATACTTCCTGAGCAGGGATATCAATCTACATGAAAGGCAGCGTCAATTTTTACTATCTTGTATCAAATTCATATTGGAAACATCTACTTTCTGTTCGAGGACGTCTTCTATCTCCAAACCTGTGGCACGGCCATGGGCACGAAATTCGCGCCCAGCTATGCGAACCGCTTCATGGGGTTCTGGGAGGGCCATTACCTCTTGGACAACGAGCGGCTGGGCGTGGGTCTGGTTTTCTATGGCCACTACATTGATGACTTGATCATCATTTGGGATGGGGACGGAGACGTCCTCGAACAGACACTAGTTGGTCTCAATGACAATGACTTAGGGCTCACTTTTACACATCAAATTAGCAGAGATCAGATAGTATTTCTAGATCTTGCTCTTAACATTGATGCTAATCTTGATATTCAATCCAAGGTTCATTTTAAGGAAGTGGCAGTGAATAGATACATTCACGCCACTAGTAGTCATCACCTCAAATGGCTTCAAAACATACCCCTTAGTCAATTCAATCGACTGAGATGTAATTGTTCATCTGACAACACCTTCGATGAACAATCAGAAATAATAATTAACAACTTTGTCCAGAAGGGGTATGATTCGGAACGAGTCCTTAAGTCTTATCATAAAGTCAAATCTGTTGATAGGTCATCACTGCTTAACAAATCCAAGCACAAGTACAACATCAATCGTGCTAGTGGAGGTCATCATGGGGTACCTGTTAGTGACAATGGTCAGTTTACCAAATTTATCACCAGGTATAGCAACGAATCCAATAAAGTAGTCCAGATTCTCAATTCACACTGGAAGGTGTTAGCTTGTGATCCGTTTTTGAAGGATCAGGTCACTCAGTCTGCTCAGGTGGAAAACCACCTGAGCAGACTGAGTGACATGATCCTTCAAAAACGGATCACAACTTAACACCTTCCAGTGTGAATTGTGGTTTTCCGTAAAGGAAAAAATATCAAAAACACACTGGCACCAAGCAGACTGAGGAAAACTGAAAACATCGGATCCATTTCCCCTTTACCCAAAGGCAATTCGAAATGTGGAAGGACTAGATGTCTGATGTGCAGACACAGTGCTATGGGTGATAGCTTTTCCTCCCATGCCAATGGTTCAGTTCATCGGATTAATAGCAACATCCACTGTCTTGCAACACACGTTATTTATGCATTGCCTTGTCCCTGTCAAATCCAATTTATAGGGCGCATCAAGCGACCCCTTCATGTTCGTTTCATTGAACATCGTAGAGCCATTATCAAAGGTGTGCTGGCTTGTCCCTGAGGAACTCTGTGGCGGCTTCGATCCTAGCAGGAGCTATACGGAGTAAGCTGACAACTACCGGAGGAGGCAGTGACTCTCATCCGTGAGTCTATCTGTTGAAATGTGGTTGGTGAGGGACCTTGAGCTGCGCATCACACCCCCACAGCTGAGTTCAGTGTGATTCCCCCAGCCCCCCTCCTCCCTGCTTGCCTCCCAGTTCCTGCATTGTGAGACGTTACTCTTCATGCCTGCTCACCTCCAATATATAGTACATTGGGACTCCTGTGCTTATTAATTAATGGATTGCTACACACCCTGGTTCTGACTACTCCACCATTGAGATTTTATCTCATCTATGTTATTATTGGATCTCTTGTGAGTGCAAGTCCAAGGGACCTTTTTCATCTTTTAATTTTTTATTAAATTTCCTTACGGTATCACGCTATGGAGCTTGCGCTTCTTTTTATTTTTTCTTTCAATAGTAAGTGTTGAGAAAATGGAGCAAGCGAGAGAATACAAGACGTTCAAGGAGTTTAGAGGCAAAAGGCAGGAGGGAGACAGGACAATAGTTAGAAAGACAGGTAGGGTCAAGCTTGCTGTTTTTGAGTAATGGTGAACAGAGAAGTTCAGAAGTACCCCTATAAATGCACTCTAGACATAATGTATATGTTTCTAAGGTAATAAGGTAATAGATCCCCTTTACCAGAAACTAAAAACGAAAACGGCGCAAAAAACAAAAAAGTTTTAATACATCTTTAAATTGAACTATTACACTCAAATGGATAAAATTGTGGGTATAAACTGAACCCCAAGTAGGTGCGATAAGAGTCTATTTGGAGGTGCTGGTGGAACTAGTGTTCTCTTAATGTTATTGAATGCCCCCCATAGACTCCTGCGTATGTATAGGACGTATATTGCCACTAACCCTTTGTACTCATCAGATGTTGTATTTGGCAAAATGGTATTTGCTGGGTTGAACAAAGTAGTTCAATGGTACACCGTTTTTATACACAGATAGTTACAGTCATCGCTCTGTATATAGTAACCAGGTACAAACAGTTTTTTGCGCCATTTTCGTTTTGAGTTTCTGGTAAAGGGGATCTATTACCTTATTACCTTAGAAACATATACATTATGTCTAGAGTGCATTTATAGGGGCACTTCTGAACTTCTCTGTTCACTCTTGCTAACATTGATACCATACCTCTCTGCACCTACATTTTTAGGACCTTTGGCTAAATAGGTGAGCAGTTCTCTATAATCCTTTATGTGTTTTTGAGTAATGGTATGACAGTTGCATGTTTGAAGGAGGATGGAAAGGTTCCAGAGCAGAGGGAGGAGTTAAAAATGTGTGTGAGTGTAGGGATTATAGTAGGAGCAAGTGGTTTTAGGAGATGGAGGGAATGGGGTCAAGAGGGCAAGTGGTAGAGGGAGAAGAGGCGATCAACAGCCACACATCCTCCTCTGAGACAGTGTCAAAAGAGTAAAGGAAGGCAGGAGGAGAGTTAGGAAGAGGTGTAGGATGGGAGGAAGAAACAGAGGGGATGTTCTGCCGTATGGATTCCACCTTTTCCTTAAAATAGTCAGCAAATCCTGAGCGGAGATGGAGAAAGGAGAGGCAGTTGAGGGTGGAGCAAAAAGTATTAATGTCCCCCTATCCCCCAGTGTGCAAATAACAAAAGCTGTCTTATCAACAAGTTTAATATTTCTTGGCAATACATTGAGATAAACTTAGCTTGTGCCTTCCCTTTGCTCAACCAACCCCCTCTGTTCCTTCCTCTATAGTCCTTCAGAGAGACACATGACACCTGTTGTGCAGCCAGAAGTTATTTCAGGCTCTATTGAAAGGAGTCCCAGGGTGTAGCAAAATATAACTAGAAATACACATCGAAGCAGCAAACAAGTCTACAAACTCAAACATAAAAAACAAATAAAAGCAGAAAAAGTACTTAAAGAGGTTAGGTGTTTTTACAGCAGCTAAACCAACAAATCAGAATAAGCTCTGTAGTACTGACACCATATTCTTGCCTGACAGTAAAATGCATACATTGTAAATTACATGGAACCCGCTGTACTTTAGAAGTAGTTAAAATTGGAGGTTAATTCATTTCCACACTCATTCACTCTAATATACATTTCCCTCACAGATGGGATTACTTAGAAAGCTATTATTATTATGATTATTATCATTTTTAAATCACACATATTTAAAGCCCCTCTAATTAGCTGGTCAGAAGATCACGGTTAGGAAACAATTATTTTATTCAGTGAATTATAACTGATTACCTGTATACATGCAGGACCTACTGTAGTTAACACTTTTTTTCCTACTGTGCATCACATACAAATACTTTGAAGTAAGAAATGAACAAGACATAACGTCTTCCTATCATGATACATATTATACATACTAACTAGTGGCATTTACAGTACAATAAAGCAAAAAATTGAAACTCAAGACATATTTAAAGACTTACCAGAAAAGTGTTCAGAGAGAACGAGAAGGATAGGGACCAGGTAAGGAGAGAGAAAAAGGAGAAAGAGGGTAAGAGGAACTACTGGAGGCTGGGCGTCACGAAAGAGCATGATGGAGGAGGGGAGGGAAGAACAGATGAGAGTAGTGACAGAGACATATGCTATGCCAAATTTAGACAAGCTCAAAGAAACCCAGCAGCTGATGGATGAGTGAAGGCATGTAGTGGGAGCCACTCTTCCATGGTGCATTATCTGTAAAAAGATTGATATCTTTACAAACAGTTTCTAGCTATGATCTAAAAAGATGATGTGATGGGAGCATTAAGGTATATATGGGAATTTACAAAACTGGATTTTTTCCCCCAGTTGTCTCAACAATAGACACATTTTAATATGTGCACATGGTGGAATGGGAAAAGCAGAAACTGCGAAGAATATTAAAAATGTGGTTTTACTAGCACCCAGATGGATGGCGGAGAAACACTCTGGGGCATCATTGTGTTTGCTGCAGACAGTATAAAAGCAATCAAAATGACATTTGGAAACCAAGCATGGCGATTGATTGAAAAAGCCTGTTGGATACTTTCCGAGTTTGAAAAAGGAAACGGAAAAACAATTGATTGCGAACTTCACTTCTTGTGTCTTACAAAATGGCATAACCGTGTCGAGCTTGGTAAGGATGAAGCTCCTGCGTCTGCTTCAAAGAAATAAGGACGGCAAGCCTTAGCGAGGAGGTTTTCTCCAAGAAGTGATTCTGCCTCATTGTATGATCCATGGAGAAGCATTGGCATCCAGAGAATGTGATGCTTCACAATGTTATATAAATGGTGAATTGTGTGCTGAACACACCTATCAAATCACAACTGTTTGCTTCGATTACTAACGACTCACTTCTTCGTTACTGTAAATCAAGGTGTCTGACCCGTGGTAAAGCACTTTCAAGAGTGTTTCAATAGCATAAAGAGCTTCACTTCTTTCTGGAAGAATTCATAGGGAGGCAATTTTGTCACTAAATTAATAATGGATTCTTCTCTTATCTCTGTTATATATTTGAAAATATAAACATACTTAATACATGTATGCATGAAACGGATATGATTATTCTAAAAACAAATGACAATAGCTGCGGCTTTGTATGAAAATGTACACTCTGGATACACAAAGGAAACAGCAATAATGTGTGTGTTATGTTTCCAACCTTAAATATGTGTGTGGTGATCTAAACATGGGGAAGCAGGAGGTTAAGGATTATTTGTGCTCTTAATGGACTTCAGAATAAGTTCCAGCAATATGTTGGAGATATTGACACATCTGCTACATTTGGAGATATCAACACAAGTGGATTTGCAAGCCATTCTTGACCTGTACTTCACGTGGTCTGTCAATAGTAGCAGAAGAGCAGCTGAGTGACTATTCTCTTAAAAAGCTATTTCAAAATACTGAAAATGTTTCTGAGTTCTGGATAAAAGTTGGAAGATAATATCCATTACTGTTTGCCTGAGCATTGAAGGTCCTCCTTCGATTCCCAATATCGTATTCGTGTGAAAAAGGTTGCTCGGCTTTTACTGCGATAAAGTCCAAATACCGAGGTGGATTGAACATTGAGTAAGAGTTAGTGGTTGCTGTCAGCAATATTGCACTGGGATTTTACATTTTCTTTACAAACAGTTTCTAGCTATGATCTAAAAAGATGATGTGATGGGAGCATTAAGGTATATATGGGAATTTACAAAACTGGATTTTTTCCCCCAGTTGTCTCAACAATAGACACATTTTAATATGTGCACATGGTGGAATGGGAAAAGCAGAAACTGCGAAGAATATTAAAAATGTGGTTTTACTAGCACCCAGACGGATGGTGGAGAAACACTCTGGGGCATCATTGTGTTTGCTGCAGACAGTATAAAAGCAATCAAAATGACATTTGGAAACCAAGCATGGCGATTGATTGAAAAAGCCTGTTGGATACTTTCCGAGTTTGAAAAAGGAAACGGAAAAACAATTGATTGCGAACTTCACTTCTTGTGTCTTACAAAATGGCATAACCGTGTCGAGCTTGGTAAGGATGAAGCTCCTGCGTCTGCTTCAAAGAAATAAGGACGGCAAGCCTTAGCGAGGAGGTTTTCTCCAAGAAGTGATTCTGCCTCATTGTATGATCCATGGAGAAGCATTGGCATCCAGAGAATGTGATGCTTCACAATGTTATATAAATGGTGAATTGTGTGCTGAACACACCTATCAAATCACAACTGTTTGCTTCGATTACTAACGACTCACTTCTTCGTTACTGTAAATCAAGGTGTCTGACCCGTGGTAAAGCACTTTCAAGAGTGTTTCAATAGCATAAAGAGCTTCACTTCTTTCTGGAAGAATTCATAGGGAGGCAATTTTGTCACTAAATTAATAATGGATTCTTCTCTTATCTCTGTTATATATTTGAAAATATAAACATACTTAATACATGTATGCATGAAACGGATATGATTATTCTAAAAACAAATGACAATAGCTGCGGCTTTGTATGAAAATGTACACTCTGGATACACAAAGGAAACAGCAATAATGTGTGTGTTATGTTTCCAACCTTAAATATGTGTGTGGTGATCTAAACATGGGGAAGCAGGAGGTTAAGGATTATTTGTGCTCTTAATGGACTTCAGAATAAGTTCCAGCAATATGTTGGAGATATTGACACATCTGCTACATTTGGAGATATCAACACAAGTGGATTTGCAAGCCATTCTTGACCTGTACTTCACGTGGTCTGTCAATAGTAGCAGAAGAGCAGCTGAGTGACTATTCTCTTAAAAAGCTATTTCAAAATACTGAAAATGTTTCTGAGTTCTGGATAAAAGTTGGAAGATAATATCCATTACTGTTTGCCTGAGCATTGAAGGTCCTCCTTCGATTCCCAATATCGTATTCGTGTGAAAAAGGTTGCTCGGCTTTTACTGCGATAAAGTCCAAATACCGAGGTGGATTGAACATTGAGTAAGAGTTAGTGGTTGCTGTCAGCAATATTGCACTGGGATTTTACATTTTCTTTACAAACAGTTTCTAGCTATGATCTAAAAAGATGATGTGATGGGAGCATTAAGGTATATATGGGAATTTACAAAACTGGATTTTTTCCCCCAGTTGTCTCAACAATAGACACATTTTAATATGTGCACATGGTGGAATGGGAAAAGCAGAAACTGCGAAGAATATTAAAAATGTGGTTTTACTAGCACCCAGACGGATGGCGGAGAAACACTCTGGGGCATCATTGTGTTTGCTGCAGACAGTATAAAAGCAATCAAAATGACATTTGGAAACCAAGCATGGCGATTGATTGAAAAAGCCTGTTGGATACTTTCCGAGTTTGAAAAAGGAAACGGAAAAACAATTGATTGCGAACTTCACTTCTTGTGTCTTACAAAATGGCATAACCGTGTCGAGCTTGGTAAGGATGAAGCTCCTGCGTCTGCTTCAAAGAAATAAGGACGGCAAGCCTTAGCGAGGAGGTTTTCTCCAAGAAGTGATTCTGCCTCATTGTATGATCCATGGAGAAGCATTGGCATCCAGAGAATGTGATGCTTCACAATGTTATATAAATGGTGAATTGTGTGCTGAACACACCTATCAAATCACAACTGTTTGCTTCGATTACTAACGACTCACTTCTTCGTTACTGTAAATCAAGGTGTCTGACCCGTGGTAAAGCACTTTCAAGAGTGTTTCAATAGCATAAAGAGCTTCACTTCTTTCTGGAAGAATTCATAGGGAGGCAATTTTGTCACTAAATTAATAATGGATTCTTCTCTTATCTCTGTTATATATTTGAAAATATAAACATACTTAATACATGTATGCATGAAACGGATATGATTATTCTAAAAACAAATGACAATAGCTGCGGCTTTGTATGAAAATGTACACTCTGGATACACAAAGGAAACAGCAATAATGTGTGTGTTATGTTTCCAACCTTAAATATGTGTGTGGTGATCTAAACATGGGGAAGCAGGAGGTTAAGGATTATTTGTGCTCTTAATGGACTTCAGAATAAGTTCCAGCAATATGTTGGAGATATTGACACATCTGCTACATTTGGAGATATCAACACAAGTGGATTTGCAAGCCATTCTTGACCTGTACTTCACGTGGTCTGTCAATAGTAGCAGAAGAGCAGCTGAGTGACTATTCTCTTAAAAAGCTATTTCAAAATACTGAAAATGTTTCTGAGTTCTGGATAAAAGTTGGAAGATAATATCCATTACTGTTTGCCTGAGCATTGAAGGTCCTCCTTCGATTCCCAATATCGTATTCGTGTGAAAAAGGTTGCTCGGCTTTTACTGCGATAAAGTCCAAATACCGAGGTGGATTGAACATTGAGTAAGAGTTAGTGGTTGCTGTCAGCAATATTGCACTGGGATTTTACATTTTATGTTCAACAAAGCAAGCATAACCTTCTAATTAAAATTGGGGAAAACAATGTAATTTGTATTATTACATTTGAGGGATTTGTTAATGTTCAATTAAGTTGTATATTATCTGTAGACGGATTTGTAGATTTTGTAATAAGCAATACACAGTTTGAGTGGTAAGGGTGTATTTGCAATGTTTTTATTTTTTGTATTTATGATTAAAGGCTGGGAATCCCTTTGAAGGATAAGTGAAAGAAAATGTGGTAAAAGATATCCTACACAAACATAGTCTACTAGAACCAAGGTGAACAAAGTGCGCAACTAAAATCAAACTCTAAATTAACCACTATAAACCAAGTGAAAAAAGTGGTGAGACGAGAAAATATATAGAATGTAAATATATTATGTGACCTCGTAAATAATGGGATGAGAGCGTCTGCAGCTTTGCGAACAGGGGTGGCTCAAACACCCCCTACAACTGGACAGAGAAAAACACCGCACCCAACGCTCATAGTGCATTAAAAGAAATGTTAATTAGTTACACAGTACAGGTGAGTAATATGCGTACATCAAAGATGAAATAAACCAGCATGTCAAGGGTTAATGTTACCCAAGCGCCAACCGGATCTCCAACAGGATGTCATCAGTTGTTCCACAGATTTGCGCCTCTGGATCTTGAGATTTCACTCTAGTACCCTTGGACAATGTCTGTAGTTCCGTCACCAGTCCTATTGATGTGGGTGGAAATGTCCCAGCAGAGTTGCTATTCGATAGTGGTGAGAGTTCCGTTGGTAGGAGTGATCGCTAGCGGTGGTTTACTGCATGCCTGCATCCATCCGCCTCTCCATCTCACAATCTATGACGTCACTCCGCGGCGACACCGTGTAGCACGCCACGATCTTACCACCAGTCAAGAGATCACACTAGCAGCAGATATTTGGATGAAATGTGCACTGAACTCTTGAATCACAGTGCTTTGCAACGCGTTTCAAAACCGCAAGGTTTCTTCATCAGGGAATCGCATACATTAATTCGTATGGCATTGAAATACCCCACGCTCGATCCTGATAGGCCCGTGAGACGGAGAGAGGGGCAGGTTAGTTTTCTTTAGTTTCAGTAAGATTAATGCTGCTTGGGCCACTCAAGGGTACCACAGCTGCTTGGGGTGGCAGAGCTGGGGTAGCTGTCCCAGCACCCCCTGGCTTCCCAGAAGCAGCCGTCCAGTGGTCACTGCAATCCTCTCCCTCCTCCTGTTGGCGCAAGAAGTCAGGTCCAACTTCCGGACGACCGGAGGAGGGAGCTGCGGACTGGCACAGCACCATAGGCCTTCTCACCCCAAGGTGAGTGTGTATGTGTGTAATAGGAGGAGAGGGGGAAGTGTAAGAGGGGGAGAAAGAGAGGGAAGAGTAAGGGGGGAGAGAGGGTACAATAAGAGGGGGTAGTAAGAGAGGGGAGAAAGAGACAGGAGTGTAAGGTGGGGAAGAGATATAGTGAGGGGAGAATAAAGGGGGGGGAATAAGAGGGGAAGAAAGAAATAGAGGAGAATAAGGGGGAGGTAGAGAGAGAGGGGAGAATAAAGAGGGGAAGAGAGAGTGGAGAATAAGAGGGAAGAGTAAGGGGGAGAGAGAGAGGGAGAGGTAAGGAGGAGAAGAGTAAGGGGGGAGTAAGGTTTGGGAGAGTAAGGGGGAAAGTAAGGGGGGGAAGTAAGGTGGCAATGAGTAAGGGGGGAAGAGTAAGTGGGGAAGAGTAAGGGGGGAAAGAGGGGAGAGTAGGGGGAGAGAGAGGGGACAGTAAGCTTGAGAGAGAGGTGATAGTAAGGGGGAGAGAGAGAGAGGAGGGTGAGAAGAAATAGAGAGGGAGGGATAGAGAGGAGAGAGACAGAGGGGAGATAGTCGGGAGAGTACAGGGGAAGAGAGAGAGGGGAGCATAAGGGGATAGTTAAAGAGGGGTAATAGAGAGAAAAGTGGGATAGATGGGAGAGTGTAATGGGAGGAAGAGAGAGAGAGAGAGGAGAGTGTAAGGGGGAGGGGAGAGTACCCTGATCCCCCACTTCTGATGTGTTAAATGCTTGAGCGAGTACCTGTAAGAATAAAACTGATTATGATGTCACGCAGGGTCACCGACAGGGGGGACAGCCGGGACAAATGTTCCGGGGGTGCCTAGCTGGCCTTGACAGGAAGTTGGACCTATCTTCTATCAATGCGAGCAATTGCGCAGGTCCGCCTCTTCCTCCACTCCATGGACACTCTCCCTTCAGCTGGGACCCTCCTTGCACTGCCCCACGTGGTCCCTGTGCCCTCCACCCTCACAGTACCATACCTACTCTCCCCCCCCAGAGCCATACCTACTCTCACCCTGCCCATGCCCTTATGTACCCCCCCTAAGGACCTTATCTACTCTTTGACCACCAGGCCCATACATTACTTCCTTCTCCTTCCCCCAATACCTCCTTCTCCCTCGCCCCCCATCCCCCCATACCTTCTCTCCCCCTCGCCCACCCCACCAAAACCTTTTTCTCCCACCTCCAATCCAGGGTAATTTGTCCTGGGCCCCAAGATTTGTTGGCAGCCTTGATGTCATGTGCCAGATTCATAGACTACCAGATACAACACCCACTGTCTGACTTACTTTTCAGATACATTTTAATCACCTCATAGAATTAATGCGTTTACATTTTTTTTTAAAGAACCACAGGTGAACACCCCTACGGTCCCCTTAGTATGTCTGTATAGTTTCAGGTGTCTAGGTTCATGGTCTTGGAGCTATGGCGCTGACATTATTATTATAATGGCTCTGACATATACTCTTTTATTATTATAGATGCTCTGAAGTCATCACTCTCATACTGGCAAAAATGTTAAGATCATTCTTTTGCATGGAGCTGAACCCTACAAGTGAAATATTCACTCACCAGTGTGGCAGGAATCTGTTTCCTGACATTGAGCACAAGACAGGACAGATATATACAAACCGTTCAGGAAAAAGGACATTTAGCTCAGCCCTCTTCCATAATCATAGATCCCACCTTATTTAGTTTTTTTGCACTGCACTTCCTGGGGTCACAATGAGTATATACCAAGCATTCATGCATGTACAGTATATAGGTATGTCTTTATATAGCACCACTAATGTACATAGCGCTACATAGTACTAATACATGTGACAATCATATAAATAACAAATAATACAAATAATAGATCATGGGAATAAATGCTTCAGACATAAAAGTAACATTTAGGAAGAGGAGTCCCTGCTCCGAAGAGCTTACAACCTAATTGGTAGATAGGAAGAATGTACAGAGACAGTAGGAGAGAATTCTGGTAAGTGCGTCTGCAAGGACGCAAAGTGGTCTGCAAAGAGGTCAACACAGCAGAAAAAATGCAAAAAATGCACACAGCTGTGCACTGCCCTGAAAAAATGGGACACAGGTGGTAAAAGTGAAAAATGTATTGCCCAATCAATATGACAAAAAGGTGTGGACCCTCCTACGCGTTTCACACCAAATGTGCTTTATCAAGGAGTAACTCTTGTTGCATTTTCTCTGCTGTCCCGACTTACTGTAGCTTCTGGCTGCTATAGGGAAAGTCCATAGTTAGGGACCTTTCCCAATAGCTGCATATAGTCAGGTACAGCACCGGTGAGACTCCACACGGTGACTGCGGCCTGTGGTCTGGGACCAGACCAGTTACGCTGTAAAGACGGTAAGGTGATATTATCCATGCCGGAATTCACCCCACGCGGAGGAGGACGCCATCGCGGACGACAACGTTGGATCTGACGGATCCTCCTTGTTATTCTGCAATATCCGGGTGCTGGAGCACCGGGCAGGTACCTAACCAAGTGCACTAACACTCCACGGGATAGCACTATCTCCAACACTTTGGGTGGGACTTGACATTGGGAAAGGGACATCAGGGAATTGGTGCCTGGCACCCATTGTACTCTGGGGACACTCACTGTTGGTATCAGGTTGGGGTCTATTTTACTGTGTGGTACAGGGTACCAATATTATTGTGTTCAGTAAAGGTTGTTAGCATATATTTGTGTGCGTGTATCATTTGTATTGTTCCTGTAAGGGTCCATCCCTCCAAGTCGGGATCCCTTGAAGGTGGAGGCGCTGTCACCATAAGAATCAGGTACACCCCAGGACCCGGCGGCGGAGGTTCAGGTCTTCTGTGAGCCACAGGTAACGCACCACACACACCGTAGTCGCCATATCCTCCATAGGATGGGGGAAAGTGCGCTACATATATTTAATTTCTTCCACTGCACAGAGAAAAGGAAACAATAACAAATTTAGGAGCACTGTATGTAAAACTAATTAAAAAACAGAAACCAAATACATACGGGAAAATGTAAAAATTGCAAGAAAACAACAACAATATATACACAGCATAATTACCAGTCCAACAACCGGTAAAAGAGACAGCATACAGCAAGGAGTAATCCAAAAGGTAATTGTATTAAAAAAACAAACAGTTACACGAAAGTCAACGCTTCGGTCCCACAGGGAGACCTTCCTCAGGGCCCTTTGGCTTTCGTGTAACTGTTTGTTTTTTTAATACAATTACCTTTTGGATTACTCCTTGCTGTATGCTGTCTCTTTTACCGGTTGTTGGACTGGTAATTATGCTGTGTGTTCTCCTATGGGATTAGCATCTGCCTTATGCTCTACACCAGTGTGCTGACTGTCTCTGCGATACTATATACTGTATATATATATATATATATATATATATACAAAAACACAGAAAAAACAGGCGCACTCATAGCGTAAAATTGTATAACAATAAATTTATGGAGTAAGGGATAAAAATGCACACTCACAAACAAAGCTGAAAAAAAATGCGTTTTTGAGTACAACTCAGCCCGTTCAGATGCAGGAACCCAAGGAGGAGGACTTCGGTGTGATGTCCACGGTGTGTCTTGCCACAATAGCCCCTCTAGGTCCTGGCAGGGACCGAAAGCCACGAGGGACGCCGCCTTCCCCTCTCTCTGGTGCTACACAGAGCATACACTGATGAAGTCTCGCTTGAGACGAAACGCGTAGAGATTGCTGTGGAGCCTACTGTCCAGGTTATATATTTTATTTGCACTCATCTACATTATTGCACTCCTGCTGCTTTGCTAGCATTTTGCTACCAGCCATTCAGACATTTGAGTTCCTGTTTACACTGTGAACTCTCCCCGGCTGAAACCTCGCTGACATCATCAAGTTCACGCGAGACTCCATTCAGTGTATGCTCTGTATAGCACCAGAGAGAGGGGAAGGCGGCGTCCCTCGTGGCTTTCGGTCCCTGCCAGGACCTAGAGGGGCTATTGTGGCAAGACACACCGTGGACATCACACCGAAGTCCTCCTCCTTGGGTTCCTGCATCTGAACGGGCTGAGTTGTACTCAAAAACGCATTTTTTTCAGCTTTGTTTGTGAGTGTGTATTTTTATCCCTTACTCCATAAATTTATTGTTATACAATTTTACGCTATGAGTGCGCCTGTTTTTTCTGTGTTTTTGTAGATATCCTAAGGAAGTGGTGTTCCCTTCATTCGGGCTGCAGAGACTCTTTTGGATAGCAATTGGAACATTTTGGGATTTGTATATCTTTTAGAAATATTTTTGTGGACATTTTCTTTTTTGATATTTTATTATGTATTTTATTGGTTCATTTTTTAAAAAAATGTTACTACATCCACTGTGCTTAGCATAGGTTTTTTACTTTTATTTGTAATAACATTTTCCATTTCACTTTTATTTATATTTTTACTCTATAGAGATTTTATATAGTGATAGGTTGGCGCTAATATATTTCTTCTTTTGTTGTGATATATATATATATATAAATATATATATATTGCCAATAAAGAATACCACTTGTGAGCACATTCACATGTCTAAGACAGGTCTGCAACCCTGCCTTTCACCATTATCACCTAGCATACAGTGCTTCCACTGCAGCAAAGGATTCTGGGAAATGACCTGCAAATGGTCACACAATGTGTCACCTTTTGCCTGAAGTCCATTGTTACATGGAACCCTTATACGCTAATGCTCACCGTTCACACAGCATTTAAGCACAGCATGGGATTAGATGCAAAGCCAGTCAAACCACGCACAGACAGCTTTTTTTTGCTCCCCCTTGAACTCAACCTTTATTGGCTTGGGTGCTTCTCCTTGAGACTTTCTTCCCAAAGTCGAACGTCCTGTTACTCCTCCCAGAGATCTTCAGCCTGATAGATAGGAAGCTTCTAGGGCTCTTTGACACCTTCCTCCGTCAGGATTTGGAACGTCCTTCTCTTCCTCCTTCGGCCAAAAGGCCCACAAGAAACTCAAGGCTTTGTCGTTTTCCCTTTCCTCTGTTGCTTGACTGCAAAAACTCTGACACAGACCCTCATACTCTCCCTTCTCGACTACTGCAACCTCCTGCTGTCTGGCCTTCCTGCCTCTCACCTGTCTCCCCTATAATCTATGCTAAATGCTGCTGCCAGAATCACTCTGCTCTTTCCTTAATCTGTCTGAGTCTCCCCTGCTGAAATCCCTCTCCTGGCTTCCTATCAAATCCCGTATCGCACACTCAATTATCCTCCTCACTTTTAAAGCTTTACACTCTTCTGCCCCTCCTCACATCTCAGCCCTAAGTTCTTGCTATACACCATCCCGACTCCTGCGTTCCGCTCAAGGATTTCTTCTCTCTACCACTTTTGTATCTAAAGCCCTCTCCCGCCTTAAACCCTTCTCAGTGACTGCCTCACACCTCTGGAATGCCCGTCCCCTCAATATCCGACTAGCACCCTCTCTATCCACCTTTAAGACCCACCTGCTTAAGGAAGCATATGAGTAGCTCCATGGCTGATAATTAACACCTCATACATTAACCTGGGACCCTTGCAGACACACTTACCAGAATGCCCTCCTATTGTCTCTGTACGTTCTTCCTACCAACCAATTAGATTGTAAGCTCTTCGGAGCCGGGACTCCTTTTCCTAAATGTTACTTTTATGTCTGAAGCATTTCTCCCCTTTATGTGTTATTTATATTATTTCTATGATTCTCACGTAAATTACTGCTGTGAAGCGCTATATACATTAATGGCGCTATATAAATAAAGACATACATATAAATAACAATCCGATATTATATAAGTGCATAAGTATATAAGTCTTGCATTAATGTATATTCATAAGTAACAATAAAGCAATAAAAGAACGGGAAACAAATAAGAGGTCAAAGAATGATTGTGCTAGGAAATCCATATCTCTGTTAGAAATACTCTTTCCTTTTCTGTTTATAGAGCATAAATATTGTAGAAAGCTTTTTTATTCAAATAAAGTCCAAACAGCTTTGCAGCAATATTTAACAGGTTTAAAGTATCCTAAAATCAGGCAGATTACAGATGTAGCAGACGTTATTGCACCCTTTCTGCAAGATAATGTGCACAACTGAGGTTGCTAATTTGCACGATAGACATTTCAGCAGCTGTAACACTTTCTCACGCAATAACAGGTGCAATAATGTCTGTTACATCTGTACCTCTACTTTTTCAGCTACAGTTAGCACAGTGGGGGCCACCTCCAGTCCTCAAGGGCCACCAACAAGTCAGGCTTTAACGATATCCCTGCTTCAGAACAGGTGACTCAATTAGTGGCTTAGTTGAAGACTGAGGGGGTTATGCACAAAGCAGTGATAAGTGTTTTTAAGTGTGATAAGTGCTTTTTGGCGCAATTTATGGTGCAAATCTTTTAGCAATGACTGTGTTTTGATGATGAAAAGCCTTTTAAGCGCGCTACTGCAGTGTTATCACTGCTTTGTGAATCGCGCTGCACGCAATATTGAGAAATAAAGGCATTTATCTCACTTAAAAACAATTATCACTGCTTTTTGCATAACCCCCTAAATCATCTCTGCTGAAGCAGGGATATCCTTAAAACCTGATCTGTTGGTTGCTCTTGAGGACTGGAGTTGGCCACCCCTTATTTAGCAGACGATGGAATAGCACTAGTAAAAGGGCTACTTCAAGTGAAGTATCAAGACATATCTACCCTACCTGCCTCAATTAAACCCAATAAGTCAGTTTCCCTACATACTTCAAATAACAAAATACACAAGCAGTCTCTTTGGCCTACATTTCATGTGGATAGTGTATATGTAGGGTTAACTTTCTAAACGCTATAAGCTGTATTTGTAGCAAGAAGATACTGATGCCCATATTTACTAAATGGTGCTTTTCCAAAGACCTCTTTCTGGTATCAGGAGAATGGGCAGTAAGACACCTGTTTGCACTGGAATCTTATGGAATAGCATTGCTTAGTAAACATGGTTCCTGATGTCTCACAGCTGTTACTGGCATAACATAAAACATTAAACTGTGAAAATCTTTCTGTAAGGCCAATCATTTATGAATTTTATGTCAAGCGTAAAAACAGAATTGTGTTTGGGAGAAAAAAATAATGAGGGGTAATTGATCATTCATGTTTGAATCCAATGCAAAACCATGGTTGCTTAATACCATCTAGTGGCCATGTACTATATGTATTCTTCAAGAGTTTTGGAGGAGGATGTCGACTCCCCACTGGAAGACTGTTCTCTCTTTTATACAATTTACATGACGCTCTAAATTTATGTCCATATAAGTCATATAGAGATGATAGCATATCAGTTTGCAACTTGCTTACATTGTATAAATACGGATGCTTAAATCAACATAGTAATTGATATCAGATAACTATGTCCCATTGTGGTTACCAAAATAAGTGTGTATTTATTTGTGTGTGTCAGTCGTAGTTATGCATTTGCTCAGTCTTCAGCGTATAATATTGTATTGAAATTTCATTGTGGGATTCAAGTGTTTGTGTGAGGCTAGCAATTCATGGATATTTGGGATCACTGCACGCTGAGTAGACACACAGTAGCTATGCAAAGTAGGTGAAAAGAACATTTTTTATCCACAAATGATTTTCAGGTTATAATGACCTGATGTATTTCAGTAGCTGAAATGAATGCAAATGTTTGTTGGGGCGCCTAAAAACAAAGCATATTTTTCACCTTTTGAAAATGTCTGAAAAATTGTCATGAACATTATTTTCCCCAACTGCAGGAGAATGAAGTAGAAAGTGTTTTCTATCCATCAGCAGAAATCATTACTTATCATTAACATCAAGAATCATATCAAGCGTTGGACGCTAATTGGCGTTGGTATGGCAGGATTTGCTGAATCTAAAACTGAAGCATCATTAGGCAAGCGTAAGTCACATTTTTAAGCTTTGGAAGTTTTTATTTATATAATAATATTTTCAGTCCAGCCTTGTGACAAGTCACAAGGCACAGAGCGTCCAACCTATAGATGAATAGGTCAGTACTGTCGCTAGAATCAAGTTAAATTGCCTCCCAATAGACACTGAAAGAAAAAGCCCTAAAGAACTGGGACGTGGAGGAAAGACGTAAGTAGTTCAGCTGACCCCATGCTGACAGTCAACTTCACCTGGGGGAGGAAAGAGACCAGTTCAACCACAAGAGAACAGCGAGAAACCTACGGAAGTTTTTTCTAGTCGTAGTTCTTAAACCCACCCAACATACTTAGGAGTACTAAATGAGAAGATGAGTGAGTTGGCAAGGGCAAGTAAAGAGTATGTGAGTTTAGTAACAAACTGGATTGGGGTCAAAGTGTGAAGCAGTACCATTACTGTTTTATTTGTATTTATTTTCACACATGCAGTACCGTTAGAATGAGCCCGGGGAACATTATTCTGTAGCCTTGCTTCAGTGCTTGATGGGCATGCTTCGCAATCAGTGGTCGGACCCGTTATGCTGAAGGCATTTACTATGAAAATAAATCCCAAGGGGAAAAAAACACATTGCCTATAATAACAAAGAGGATAAATCATTTTTGATAGATGTTGTGGTACTTGTCAATTACCATTATCCTTCACCTTGTACCTATACTGCACACTAGTTGTATTGCTAGTTGTATACACCTAGTACAGTATATTGCTATGTTGCCAATGTGTACCTTAGCTAGAAAACACATCTCGGATTGGATTTCTGCAGCATTCTACCTTATTCCAGGTTAGATGCCAAGAGAGTGGGGGGGGGGTGGGGGGGAAGAGGGGAGGTGAAGGGGGAGGGGGGAGGTGGGGGGGGGGGGGGGGTGGAGGGGGGCGGGAGTTTACCCATGCATTACAGTGACTTAATAGCCTTTAAGGCATGCAATTGGTAGTTAGGTAGCTAGTTAAGAGTATTAACCCTTTAGGTTAATAACAGACAACGGCATGCATGATCGTATGACCACTATGCTTACTAAGGGTGTTTTGACCCTACTAAGCCAGGGTTTACAATTATATGTGGCTGCTTCATCACCGTGGACTAGCCAAAACAACAGCCCTCCCCTCTGCTATTTTAACTGACAAACTCTTTTCAGGGTATATACTGTAGCATACAGGGTGAAGAGATATTTTAGCAAACCTAGCTCTGGTCAAGGGAAATTTGGTATTTGGCCCAAAAACCAATGATACTTTGTTTTGAAGCTGCTTTGCGTATCAACTTACATTGAATAAGGAGAAGACGGCTTACGGCATTCTCTAGCAATTATTTTGCAAACAAACTGTTGAAGCTGCCTCTTCCAACTGTATAGAATAGGGCCCACAGTGAATGAGTTTCAGTAAACTAGAAACTCAACCCAGGTATTTTTTTTTTATTATAGTATTGATGCAGGGGGTCTCTTGAGCTGAACTATGTTAATTTCAGCTCTGGGGACCCTTGCTTCTAGAGATACTTACCTCTTACCTTGGAGTATCTCTGCAGCCAGGGAACTTGTGTACCTAACGAAATGGAAGCTTTAAATATCCCGCGTCATTCTGACCAATAGGATGTCATGATATCATCCATTGCAGCTTCCTATTGGCCTGTATGACCTGGAGATTTAAACTTCACAGGGATACCACCAGCAACTACGGAGGTAAGTATGCCTGGAAGCAGGGATTCCATTAGCACAGTTCAGCTCCGGAGACTCTCTGCTTCAAACCTGTAATAAAATCCCCACAATGCAGCGTGTTCTGCAGCTTTAACACAACAATTTAACTAAAAAGAACAATGAAAGCAAATTGGGGCAATGTTTATTATTTGTTCTGGACATAATCTTTATTTAGAAAGCAAGAATGCAGAATTGTTTTATTTGAAGCTCCTGCACGTTCCCACCCCCCCCCCCCAAATGTTTGGCTAAAATCAGTCACAGGAAATTGCGCAAATGCATTTAAAATAATGTATTAAATGTTGTCTTACATAGATAATTACACCAGAAACAAAACCCATATGTGTCATGGATAATATAGAGGAGCCTTTTAAGCTGAATTTTGTGTGTGTGAAATTGATTTAATTATATTGTGCCCTTTATCGGCATATATATCTGTCTACTACTTTAACACACTGTAATAATATTACTGTGTATTATACTTTATATTAATATTATTGATACACAGATTCAGAGGGCAAGAAACTTAGTAAAGTTATCTAGGGGACTATTTACTAAACTTTCTGGGCTACACCAGTGCACAAAAGCACCATATGTTTATGAAAAGCACACAAACCAGGAATAACTATGGACAGCAGAACAGGTTTCTTAAGTTTACCAAGGCTATTTTGTTGGTCATTTATGGGTTTCATTTCACAGACCATTGAAAAACACTGTCTGTTCCAAGTTAACTAGACTAAAATGATTATGGTAAAGTTATTTCATTAATTTAAAACTACATATTTTTACACAATCGAGTGTGGGCATATCTAAAAAGTTAAAAACACATCACTGAACCAGTGATAGGACAACTTGCTAGCTATGCCCAAATGTCAATAAAAATAAAAAGGCATGCTTCATTCAGTCATAGCTGGGGGAAAACGGATATATAAAAAGAACACAAAAAGCGCAAATAACTCTGATATGAAATAGCAATAATAAACCACGAATAAAGTCCAGAAAAGGATTCCTGCTCACAATGAACAGGTTCCCAACCTTGTATCCCAAAGTCCAAGTAAACAAATACACGCAAGAGCCCCAAAAGATATATATGCAAGTAGGCAATAATAGCACTAAAGGGTAAATGATACCGTCCTTCTTCAAAGAGTAATCAGATCTCCTTAGGAATGCGGAGCCTTTATATGAAGAAGAAGAAAAAAAAGAAGACAAAGGGGACAAATAGTGTGAAACTGTAATTTGTATTGAACACGCAGGCTACTACAAATACACTTACAGAAATTCCAATAGAAAGAAGCCCTAGGTGTTAATAGGGACACCCGCGCCCTGTTTGCAAACGATCACAGGGGCTTCAGAAACAGCTGTGGAACTTCCGATTGGAACCGACTCCTTAATGGCGCTTGTGCATCGCATCCTACATGCGTACAGCATCGGGCCAGGGAATAACTGCTGTGGGAAACATGGCGATGGTGCTAGCTACGGCAAGCACAGAAGTCCTGAGAAAAGAGAAACTGATATATACCTGCACTTTTTGTTTTTTATTGAACTTGGATTCTTTTCCATGAACATGTCTCTAACATCTCCTCCTGAATATACCAGGAGGTTAGAGAACCTCTGTGCACTATAATGTCATCCATGAAGAACTCTTCATGTTGGCCTGCTAAAAGGTATCCTATCCTGCAATGGATCCGCTCATCTCCAGAACCAAATAAAGCTACTAGTTCTTCAAACCACATCTACAGTAACACCTCCTCAAATTTGCATGTTGTGGCTGGTATATCTGCATTCAAAGGAAATGCATCCCTGCTGTGAATATAGTCCTACCGGGCATACGTCTCCATTTAAATATGAGAGACTGTCCTTGTCAGATAATTGGTGCAACGTTTGCAAGTGATTTCAAAACAGCAGATGGGTGTACAAAAGCCCAGATGACCTCGCTAACATCTGGAATACACATCATCCTGAAAGGTGGAAGATTGGCAATCAGAATATAGCACAGGGAGTGATTAGCATCAGAAATAGTTCTCATTTACTTTCTTATTGTGTGTTGACAATCAGCAGTTAAGTTTAAAACAGCAGGTGAAAAAACTGTAGACTGACACAAAGCAATGTTACCTACGGTGTTGCTGTCCTTAAAATAGAATGAATGAAAACAAAAATCATTCCTAATCCTAAATGGCTGTTTAATTGAGTTCAAGGTTGCAGTTTCCATATTGGTACTGGGAAAGTGTATTTATTATAGTACAGTTAGTCCTCGCTATCCAACGTTTCACTTTACAACGAATGGCATATCCAACGCTTTACAATGCTACCCTATGGGTTGTTTTTCGACGCCGGAATGCGTTATCCAACGCTCACCGCCACTGATTAACATGGGACTCACTTTACAACGGTTTCACTATTCAACGCTACTTCCAGAACGGATTCCGTTGGATAACCGAGGACTGCCTGTAATTATACCTTTTTAATGGACAAGTATTATTCAGCAGATTTGGAATTAGGGTGCAGAGCTTTTGAAACCTCACAATATCTTCTCTTTATCTGTTTATTGTGACACTTTTGTCTTACACTGAAGTGAGAACAAGAGAAGCTCTGATTCAGTGAATAAAACCTAACTCCAGTCCAGATGAGTGAACTTCAGTTGTTCAAGAGCTGAAGTACCCTGTGGGATTGAGAAACGTGAAATTAAATGCCTTTGCACAAGTCCACTCTGTAGTGTGGTGACATCAGGATGTTAAGGACTCCCTGAAAAAAAAAAAAAAATAAGACAGCACGCGGACTTTTAGCGGCCTAAATTCACTTGGGACCTGGTAAACTCAATATCCCAAATGCTACCAACCCCAAATTTAGCAGATTATGTGAAAACTACAGAGCATTATAAAGCTCATCAGGGTGAAAAGATTTTGTATGAAGATGATACAACGTATTAGCACTGACTTGGGTAGTCACAGTTGTGACACTTCCTTTTCTTCTCAATTAGGGACATTTAAAATAGTTCTGCAGAAATTCATAGCGTGAGCCTGTATGTCCCCATTTTGTGTGTCTTTATGGAGTAGTAAGGGGGGAGCAGTAAAGATATAACGAAAGCTTGTGTAGAGTTAGCTACCTTTTAGTCACGTTTTACAGATAATAATGAAGCAAAACAGGAACTGTTCTCAGCGAAGAGTTGAATGTTGAAAGTGTAGCAACACAGCTGTGCTAGTTGTAGCATATGCAATAATACAAACATCACACCTCCACACAGCAAAATGTAATGACCCCTTCTGCTTGCTTCTGTACCATATGTACAACAAATACAGTACTATGTCAAGTTTCTTCAGGGTGATGCAGTTCTGGTAGCCAAAGATTAAAAGCAAAAATAATCTTGCATGTACCACACTATCAGTTATACGCATGCAGTTTGTAGCCTGGCAAGCAAGTTTGTGCACTCGTTATTAATTCCACTGGCTGAAATGTACACCACTTCAGACCTTGCAGAAACTTTTGATACTGATGAAAGGTACAGACAGATATTAATATATGGTAGAGACAAAGGGTGAACTGCGCTCTATTAATCGTGATTTTGTGTTAAAAAGTGATAATTCAGTGATAATAATAATATAAACCTGTTACTTTAAATAGTGAGGATATGCTGCTAGATTCGTGGAATGGCTCCACAGACCAGGGCTAATGATACAAAGACAAAAGAAACAGCGCAAAAAAACTCATAGTGTAGTATATATAAAATTATAATGTGATGAAACAGGTGAGTATTGCACGTACATCAGTTCAATAAATAAATACTAGCAGTACATGTTGTGGACATGTTACCAGTCAGCAACAGATGGTGGGTAAGGATCACCGGATAACTCCCCTTCTCCTCTCATGTCTCATGTCTCTCACGTCTCCTGGATAAGAGGGCGCATTCTGACACTACCTGCAGTGTGTTTTTACCCTATCTTGCTACTTGGCTCCATCTCCGTTTTTGCAACCTATGCTCTCTACGCTCCTGTGGCCGGCAGAGACTGCTGAGTGATCGGCGCCGCTTGATGACGTCATCCGATGCGCGCTGCAAGCGGACGCCACACGTTCAGACACACGCCTGAAAGCCAGTGACTGAGAGCTTGCTTCCCCGCAAACTGCCACAGCTAACACGTCGGGAGACAGCTGTACTCCACCGGGCTGCTGTATCCATGCTGAGGGGCTGCTGCCCTGTATCACGGCGTCCTGAGCGATACCACAAGCGAGATGTGAGAGGAGAAGGGGAGTTATCCGGTGATCCTTACCCACCATCTGTTGCTGACTGGTAACATGTCCACAACATGTACTGCTAGTATTTATTGAACTGATGTACGTGCAATACTCACCTGTTTCATCACATTATAATTTTATATATACTACACTATGAGTTTTTTTGCGCTGTTTCTTTTGTCTTTGTATAGATATTAATATATGCCAGTAGAAGATGTGCATTATGTAACCCGTACAGTGGTAATGTCACTGCTTTTCCCAAAGGGAAAAGTTGGTTGGAATCTCAGTGTCATTGTCTGTGTGACCTTGGGTAACCTTACCCCCCTATGATCCATGCACCAAACAAAATAGATTGGATTATTTGGGGCAGGAAAAATTCATAATACAGTACTGTATTATATAATATTGTGCTAGGCTTCGGGCCCTACATTTGAAAAGCAATGAAACAAAAGATGAATTAAAAAATAAACAAGAATAGAGAAGAAGGTACATGTTCAAGTAATACACTTAACATAGGCTCCATGTGACATATTACTTATGCGATTGATTTTATACTGCCAGCACATTAAGTCCAGGAGCCTAACAATAAACAAGGTGTGTGTAATGCCCTTCATCAAATGATTGATTCCATGAATAGAAAAAGTCCACCAATAGGCCTATTTTATGGAAAAAAGTCCACTTTTGTGTTTGTTCTTCTCAAAAACATCTCAGTTGTAACTTTACAGTCACTGCATATCTTTCCAGAGTTTCTGTACTGTATGTATCACAGTCGAACAAAGTCTTACGTGCCTTATTCATTTACAATACTCTTTTGAATAATAATGACCAATAAGGACATTCTACCAAGATGTGCTAACTTGGTATAGTATGGGGGGGGGGGGGGGGGAGAATTAATAGCAAATAAGAACCCCTTGATTCATATAATATCCTAATTTTCTGTTAAATCTTAATAACTTTAATAATAACTTTATTTCATATAGAACCTTTCTCAATTGTGACTCAAAGCGCTTCACAATTACAGTATAGTGTCTGGTACGCAGCACATAGGAATTTTTAAAGACAGTCCCTGCACCGAGGAGCTTACAATCTATGTGTTTGGTGCCTGAGGCACAGGGAAATAAAGTGACTTGCTCAACGTCACAAGGAGCTGACACCGGGAATTGCTCAAGGTTCCTCTGACTCAAACTCAGGGCAATTGTTTAGTCAGTGTCTTTACTCACTGAAACACTTTCTCCCATCTTAGACCTTATATCTATTTTTGAATCCAATGTCTTAAACTGTACAACTCTTTAAGGAGAATACACCCTGATTCCACCAACCTCTCCCTGAAGGTACATTTCTGCTGAGCCTCCCAATCTACAGTTTCAATTGAGTTTGTGATGGCTTTTAACACCTATTAGAACTTTGATCTGCCCTCCAGTTTCACAGCACGACCTCTTGTTCTAGCATTCCTCTTTCTCTGAAATATCTCCCCCCCCCTGTACCTTTTTGTATTGTACTTGTATATTTGCATATTGCTCTGCATTTGTGTCACTCTCTTTCATATTACACTGCGATGCAGGATATACTGCTGCTGTATGACAACAAAGACCAACACTAAGATTATTGTGCTTTTCCCAATGAGGTTTTTGGATCATAATTGTATAGATTTATTACACATGTAACAACATTAAAATCAACTGCTAGAAATTGTAGAGGATTTTTTTATTACCAATGCCATTGGTTGCTGCCATTGTTGCAAAGTCTTCTAAACTATCCTAGCAGTGAAAGGGTCAACTGAAAATCATATTTATTGTTTCAGATTGTAAACCTTTCTGGTCATGAATACTTTTACTATCACCTGCTCTCAGTTACAAATATCTATGTTATAACTCCAATGTGCTAATGTCTCTCTCTGTGAAGCATTGCATGCATGGTTGGCTCTAGATAAATTACATGGATCCAAACGGTAAATGAAATGCAGCATGAAGAAAACTATTCTCGGGCTTTTGTCATGTATTCCACTGGGGGGCAGACATGTACAAAGCATTTGAAAACGAGAGGGTTCGTTGCCAGGTCTCACCACCAGAAATAGATTATTGAATAAATATTTTGCTTCATAAGAGCTGGCCTTTACCGCTGGCAGCAATTTATATCCATCTCTGCCTTCTAGAGCAGTAAAACTCACTGAGCCTATATAAACTTTGCTATGGAGAGCTGCCGAGTGCTAGTGTATAGTTTGCTGTACACCCCATAAACAGCAGTGATCAGGTAACAGTACATGAAATCTCTGGACCTTTATGTAATGTCTTTCTTAGCTCCAGCAAAATCATAATCTGAGCTTCATCAGAGTCCTGGCAGTGTCACAGAATGATTAATTAATAATATACTTTTCCCACGTGTATATTTTGGATTATGCTGACAGTCTTTCATGAATGGCTTGCAAAAGTGCAAATAACATACTGAAGCTGTTTATTGACACAGCCTTAGAAAATCAAACTCCTTGTTCACTGCTTAGGAAATAGAACAAGTTTCAGGATATAATACTTTTAGCAGCCAAGTAACCAAAGCCAATCTACCACTCACTCCTCAGTTTGGAAGTAAGTTAAAGCTGCAGTTCAAGCTCCCGTTTTGTGTTTTTTTTTTTTAGTTTTTTTTTTACTTCAATAGTTTCATGTGGGCAATCTCTACTTACCTAAAGAACTGCATAGCTACCGGTCAATTCGTTCTCCGTCTATTGATCGGCAAAGTTTGGCGCCATCTTTAGGTCTGGGGAATGTAAATGGTTGCTATAGTAACAAACATGCGTGTTAAAATAGAATACAAGAAAATTGGTCTTTCAAAGTTGTTTTTTTTAAAGCAGAAAATACTAAAAGTATTTTTTCTAATTACTGAACTGATTTATTTTAAAAAAAAAACACGCAGGATATTGCTTGAACTGCAGCTTTAAGTTGCTATTTAGTTCATATAAATGTTTGTATGCAATGAAAAATAAACTCGTCAGTAAAATCTCTTTTCTATGTATTACCTTTTCTACTATTTTTCATGCCGGTTTCAAGTTTTAGGACCTGTAACAATAACTCCTAAGAAAACAAATACAGATTTACTGCCGTTGTTATTGAAAAATTAGGGTGGTCAAGACAGAGTTAAAACGCAGTTCTTACAAAATATCACCATTTTAAGAGTCACCGAAAATAATTTCCCCCTTCCAAACTATAAAAATCCAGACAAAGATAAAGTATGACGTCAGTGTTATGAAAGACAAGTAAATGTGATTTTAGCATAAAAAGCTTGCTGGACTGCGAAGTGTGTTATAACTTGTGCTCTGAACTATGAGGGTTCAAGACTTGCAATGTCGTCTCTGGGCCCTAGATCAATGTTTAATTGCCCGGGAAACCTAAGGGTCAACCCTGGGAACCCTTGGGTTCCCCGGGCATCCATAAAGGGTTCCATGCAATTTTCAGGTCATTTGAAATTTACAATGCATCTGATCTGAGACGCACTATTAAAGATTGTTGGGGGGAGGGATTCCTTACAATGCATCTGATCTCAGACGCGCTATTAGAGAAGGTCGGAGTTCCTTACAATGCAGCTGATCGCAGACACGCTATTAGAGAGGGTTGGAGTTCCTTACAATGCAGCTGATCTCAGACGCGCTATTAGAGAGGGTTGGGGTTCCTTACAATGCAGCTGATCTCAGACGCGCTATTAGAGAGGGTTGGGGTTCCTTACAATGCAGCTGATCTCAGACGCGCTATTAGAGAGGGTTGGGGTTCCTTACAATGCAGCTGATCTCAAATACGCTATTAGAGAGGGTTGGGGTTCTGCAGAATTTCACAATATAATTATAGGGTTCCTTAACCAAAAAAAGGTTGGACACCACTGCCCTAGATAGTATAGGTTCAGTTAGTGCTGCCATTCATAATCGGTGTAGAGGTTTAAAAGACATTCTGAGGCATCCTTTTATTATTGAGGATCGCACAGGCTAGCTTGAGCCAATTTAATTGTGAAGGGTCCACGGTGGTTCTTAGGCAGGAGACTTATCTCCTTACCCTGAAATAAAGTACGTAGTCGTGTGTCACACAGATTACATTTAAAACAGTACCATAGCAATATACAATTATTTGCGATAGGATGACTCACATACACCTGACCTGGTTGAGCTTTCTAGAAATTAGGTGGTTTTAGTAGTACAGTATTTCTATTTTTTTAGACACTTCCTCAGCTACATTTAAAGGTGGAGCAAGCACATTTGCATGTGTTGAAGTGAACAACTATGGCACAAGTAAAAGTAATTGCACTAATTAGTGAATCTAGCTGCCTAATTTTATTTTTGTTCTACCCTGTTCCTGATAAATGTGAATGCTAGAGAAATTTTAAGGGACTTCCCACACTTGCATAGAAACGGTCAACATTATTCAGCAAATACAAATATCGCTTGTGAGCACATTCATGTCTCAGACAAGTCTGCAGCCTGCTTTTCACCATTATCTCCTAGCATACAGTGCTTCCACTGCAGCTAGGGATTCTGGGAAATGACATGCAAATGAGCACACACTGTCATCTTTGCTTCTTATCCATTTTAACATGGACCCCTATAAGGCCATATTTTCAAGCATGTTGCCGGTCAAATTTAAAAGCATGGAAATTGAAACCATAGTGAGGGTTAAGGCAACCCTACCAATACTTCATGGGATTTCTTATCTTCTAAAGGGCAATACAACAAACTCTTTGTTTTATCTAAGGCTCCTGAACTTTTTGTGCTCGCAAAGAGCAGTACACGATCAGTGAGTTAGGCAATACCCATGACGTACAAAACAAAGCCTTATACTAATATTATCTAGTGTTAAGGCCAACTCCGTCCGGGTGCCTTGCTTTGTGGTTAAGGCAGAATGAGGAAGAGGTTACACAATGACATGTACTTATTATTTCAAGGGAGGTTAGAAACGAATAAAAACTATTTGGTAAAGCTCATGCTGTGGTTACAATCAATATATATTTTTTTGCCACGGTCCCAATTGTTAAAAAAAAGAAGGTAAATGTAATTCCTATGTCTTATGGTAAAATGATTCCTACAGGTATTTGGTAATCAATAAAGTTGCAGTAAAACGGGATTTTATTCCTATAATGCATTCTGGTAGGTACGGGCTGGGCTGTTTTTTTTTCTCTCTCTAAATCTATCCATGCTACCGTATCGGAGTTATCAATTTACATTTTTATATTTCAGATTTTTTTTTTTCGTCAAAACAATATTTAAAAACAAAATATAAACCTAATTCCCTGTTGTTTTTATATTATTTTGCTATTAGTTTCCTATCAGTACTGGGTGGAAATGAACCCAAGTAGCTGATGGAAGCTTTGCCTTCATTTCCATACAAAACACACTGTGACCGCGGCATGCTCAGACATAATTGCAGTTATTACACAGTCCTTGAAACTTCTAATCTGCAAACAAGCATCCCCATATAAGGTAATGTCGCACTGATATAACATTACTAACATCTGGATGGCATGAGAGACTGAGGGAGAATGTTTGCAAGAGAGGGTGGAACAGTGACTGGCAGATCCTGACACTTAACAGTGTTGACCCTGTTAAAGACAACACACCCTTAAAGATTCCTCTTGGCAACATACAATAGAGTTGCAAATGAGTGAAAACACCAATCTATTTAACACCTTTTTTTGTTATCATTTAAATACTTGTTTTGTCATTGAGATTGCCAAATTTTGCTCCAAGGCCTATTTCTTGAATAGCTAACCAATCATTAGCTCAGAAATATGATATATTCTTTTCATAAAGGGTTGACACAGGTGAGATTGCTCAATGGGTCCTGATCTCCAAGAGATGGGATCCAGACCAGATGATGAAAACGGGAAGGTTTATCATTTTCCTTAGAAAGAGTTGAATCTTCCTAGTACAATGTGCAGCTCCATTGGGAAGCTTCAATCTGTTGGTTTTTTTAACCATACCAGTTCATTGTTCTTCAAGTCACCAGGAGTGAGAATGTTATAGAAATCTCAAAGTTGCAAAGTTATCAGACAGTTTTTAGTACAGTTATAACTCAATGGATAACATCACCAGCATGAAATATAATTATGTCTATGAAACAGAAAGAACTGCAGAATTTCACTGCTAATTAGGTTATCAGGTTGGAAAATAAAAAGCATAGCATCATTATGTAGCTCGAGATGGCTAGTCTGGTGTGTTCTAGGGTCACTTGAGCTAAGCGCACAATTAAACCAATTAATCTAAGGTAGGTATAAGAATAACCACGTTGCACTTGCAAATATAATAATATAATAGCAATAATAATAAAGGTTACACAACTGAGTTCCTAATTGAAAATAAAATAAATGTTTATTAATCACAATTTACTACTTATTAGATTATAACGTTGTAATACATTAGAGCTCCAAGCGTGTTTTTTTTGTCCTACATATGATATAATGATGGTTTCTCAAAACTGAATTATTAAATGTGTGAGCCAAGAAGAAAACATATGTGACCTATGTCACTTTGTAAGTGTGATTTTCCACTGTCTTCTTACTACAGTACTTGTATTGAAGTCACAGTGCTGTTATATTTTTGGAAAGGGGTACTTGGCTTCTCTGACGCATAGCAAAGGAGGAAATTAGTGAAAAAAATGCTTGTTTAGTGCAATAGTCATTTTTAAAACTCAATAATGTGAATGAATTGTACCTTTAACACTATTTCGCTGTAGTAAACAAGGATTATAGCAATACAGTTTTGAGTTGGGTTTTTTTTTAACATTAATAATACATTTGCATATAATGAGCTTTTGGTCTCTGCCCCCACATGTATTTTTTTTTCAGGCGATAAGGCCCTTACAATTTGCAATAGTTATACAATCACTTTAAAGGTTTATTTAAACGATCACCCTGTTGATAACCTACTGAATCACCCCCCTGTGTTTTAATCCATATGAATAAATAATATACTGTGTAGCGGCTATAAAAAAATACATAAAAAGAATAATATAGTGGCAATCATATGCAAAAAAAGGTAATTTCGTTAAACCCGTCTTCTACAAATCAGATTTTGAGCATAGTTTTTCTGTCTGGGTCCCAGAAGAGGTTACATTTTGGGCCTAGACTCGTCTGAAATCCTGGTCTGAGTGTTTGCAGTTCAGCGAGACGTAGCTTTGATGTGATTGTCAGTTCACCTGAAGGTTTGTGAAATTTGTTTAAGCAAATTCTCCCAGCAAAATCAGCACCGTAGGAAAATCTGTTCTGACAGTGTTTAGTTAGAGGATGTCTCGGTAGCGTGTGACTGCTGAAGCAGCCCCAGGGAACTTTGCAAAATAGGTGTATGCAAATGATCTCCTAAAAAAGCCAACGCATCCAACCATTGGTGGCAATGTTTAGTTAGGGAAGGCTGTGTGCTGAACAAGGACTAGGCATTGACAAGCTTCAACAGAGGAACATTCCAGCTCCAACCAGCTTTATCAAGTCAGTGTCAACAAAAGCAAACTGTATTTGTCTGCGCTTCCTGACACTTGGGAAAAAGGGTTTAAACTTACAAAGAAATTCACACATCAAATGGCCTTCTGGACGCACACAAATCATATCAGTGAAGAACTGGGTTACCAAGCTGTACTAAAAATAAATAAAAAAAGAAATAGAATTTCACATATTCCATGCGGATAGAGTACCGGACGTTGACAATTTCTTGGGAAAAAAATTAATAAATAAAAAAACCTTTGTATACTTTCTTGTAGAGAAGTTTATAATGACAAGTAGTAACCTGATTTCTCTATCCATTTGCAGAAGAATCTCGGGGATAAAGGACGGGTTTTTGAGATGTGTCCCATCACAGCCAGACTCTTCTGAAATTAAAGAGAGGAGGGTGGCTGGTTTCTGTTTTCAAAATGCAAGTGATTTTAGCCTTGGGGGGCAGGGAGCTCACATCCTCTATGGTTTGAGAGGAAACTGGATTGTGTGCAGTTCTCAATACATTTTACTAGACCAACCAGAATCGTACAGAGATCGTGTTGCGCCTAAGTTTTTAAACACATTATTTTTTGTTTTTACTAGTAAACTGCTTAAAATGAAAATGCGTTTCATGTCGCTTATTTTGGTCTTGATAAATGAAATGACCATTTACAACCGGAACACAATAATCTTTTGCCTGGTGTCCTATTTTACAGGCTGACAATTATGCATATAGTGACTTGTGATTGAAGCATATTTAAATTAAACACTAATACAAAGTAGGATCTAGCAAGTAGATTTACTTCACGAGTTCAAACCAGCAATCCCACCCAACATGTTTTTTTTCTTGCCTACCTGATCTGGGGGTCCCTCACACTTTATCTATGTTGCCCCAAAAGTCTCACGCTTCTCAAAAAAGCAGGAAAATATTCTTTGGTTGTTCCTTTGAGAAAAGAAAAATACAAACCGTTGCTGGGGTCACAATTAAATTTTAAGGGGACCCAACTTAGTAAAACAAACAAACAAACCCATCAGAACAGATTCCTGCTTTAACATGTGAAGCCTTTTACAGACCTAGTACTGTATTAAACTGGTTACAGAATTGCACTGTGCATAATACCAAGGTCAGTGCAAAGGTTAGTTATGGTTAACCCAAATTCTATTCACATATGGGGATCCTTTATCTCCCATGCTTTAAGTGCTAGCAACGTATTGTAGAACAAAGTAGAGCGGCACTGAAGGGGTTAAAAATCAGACCACCCCGTTTTGCCAAGTGGAAACCACTATGCATCTATGTAGCAAATAGAAGTCGAATCACCATATGAATGTGACGAGAGGTGCCCTGGACGGAGACGTTGCTGTACAAATGTGCAACTCTCCCACAGGGCATGCGCTGAAAAATAAGACATCCAAGGGTTGTCACTGATAAAATAGAGTCCTACGAGCCTACAATTGTAAGCAGCAAAACTAACATTACTATCATCGCATGCCCCCTCCATATTTCGTGCAGGATTCCTATGAGCCGGTTCCCACACATGGAACTGCTGTTATGGGTAAAACCTACTGTATTCCCATTTCTAAAATGGCATTGATTTGTGAAGTCATGTCAATTGATCTTTTGTTACAGTTCCTGTGTTCTCATGCAGCTTTTACATGGAATTGCCTTTAGCTTTAGTGTGATGGGGGAGGGGGGGAAGCAGGGTGTGTGGTGCATTCTTTCCAGTGGCCTCTCAGTCATATCATTATGTGGATGCTTACAAATGAAACACATCTTTGTTAACCTATGTGTAGCCTCTTAAGGAGCTATTGATCAAGGCAGAAAAAGGGGCATTGGTAGGCCATCTGCTTGAGATTTGGCTTGCATTGGTCACGTGCACGTTGAATTTATGTATGGGATTCCTGTATTTTGCACAATCAAAATGAATCGGGGGCTTCTAGGGTATGTGCAAATAAATACAGATTATATAGGACAGCGCTATGTATAATAGGTGACATTTGACTGTTTGATGCATTTTATTTAAAATAAATATATATATTTTTTTAAATAAGTATTTTGTAAACATTGTCATACTAAACAAAAGCTTTAGTGTTTTTTTTTTTTTACAATCTTTAGCTAATGTGTTGTGAAAAGACTCCGTCTTAAACCTGTAAATCTCTTTTTCCAGTGATCATAATGCCAATATACAGTCTTTCAAATCAGTTCATATTGAATTTTTTTTAGTTACATCACTATTGTAAACAGCATCTTTTGACTTCATATAGTGCCAATCAGGACTAAATCTAGGCATACATAATGTCCCAAACTACATACACATTGTGCCCGAACCACAATTTCCAAATCGCTTGCAACATTTGTGAACAGCATGAAAAGAAGAACCGTCACTTATGTCATTTTTAAAACCCATTATGGCTGACATTATTGTCTCCTCCTTTGCACTGCTGTTCAGGAAGCAATGCTTTTGACTCAATCTTTCTCTCATGAAAAAGACTTGGCACAAGTCAATGCATCCTCCTTTGTTCTGGAATTTGCAATGTTTACTTTTAAGCTTCTAAATGGCATTAAGAGCATTACATCTTATATTTCGCATCAACTGGATTAACCCTGTCGGTGCTGCTGGGGTTAATCTGGTCAACATTTGAAGAGGATCTGAATGTCAAAGCAAGGCCTTGTGGGTATTCGACAAAGAAGGGGATAATTGTTTTTGAAGCACAATGGGATCATAGAATAAACTCGCGAAGACCAAACTATTTCCTGCAAAGCTATGCGGTTTTGCAAACAGATAGTTTTTTGTTGTTCATCAGAAGACTTCACTGTTGTGCAACTCGGAGATTATATTTAAATACCAGCAAGCATCTTTACCTGGCAAACTAAGCCGAGGTTTCTTATCAAAAGTCTGCAACATCTTACCAGGCCCATGGTTATATAAGGCTTTGATGGTTTCATACACATCTGCATACCTAGATCATTAGAGAGCTTTATAGATGTTATTAGAAGTAAAAGTTTGCCAAAATGTATTTGGTCTCATCACGGAGGGGGGGGAGGGGGGCTTCACTTTACAACACCAAGTGAAGTGGCTGAGTAACTAAGGTACCTATGCACATTAAAACGCAATAGCTGTGAACAGTACATTCTGGCAAAAAAAAGTTATGCATTATCTTAGCTGTCATTGGGAGGTTTCACAAGACTTCTGTTGGCGTGAAGGCCAGAGAGAGCAGGGCAGTAGATCACAGCACTATATTGTCAAAATAATGTAAAAGTTATTCTAACAAGACAACGCAGTCTCAGATGGTAAAGGCAGTTATTTAAAAACAAGGTTGATTTTTTTCCCCCCCTTATACTTTATTGCTTGAATCCAGACAATTTTGTGCAATAGTACTCATAATTAAATGCAATAAACTGTTCAGTTATGGGCGATTGTGTAAGAGTCAAACCAACATTACACAGGTTGTTAGGTTTGATTAGTTCTAGTGGATTTTATGTATATTGAGATATATATCTATATATATATTATATATATATAAAAAATCAAAGCCAGAGCCTTGCACTTCTAATGGCAATATAACCGATGACTAATACATTGGAAACACTATCCCACCTAGCACTATGTTGATGCTGCAGTACTGTGAGACTACAAAATTGCAGTATATTTTATTGGTTGGTTTGCAACTGTAGGTGTTTGTTAGACCAGAAAGTCTGACTTAAGCCAAAAATAATTGCAGCTGTAATACATGCTAATCAGAGCTAAATAAAATTATGCAGCAGAAATGCTAAGGATTCGCTCATCAGGGAGAGTGTTAATATTACAGAGAATAGCAGTCGTGGCTACTTTAAAAGACAATATATATCCCTTTTTCTCCAGGACAGAGAAACTACTCAACAATAAAGTGTGCCATCGACATCATGAAAGACAACAAAGGCAATTTGCAAAACAAAAACATGTGGATCTTAACTTTGAGAGCAGATTTGATTAACATAAGACAAGTTCAGACAAGCCCCCAATGCTTTAGTACTTTGTTGTTGGTCACCCATTTTTATCCATGCACACATACAATGGTCCATATTGCTGTGTGTTTAATAACAGCATCAGAAATATTCATAGTTCAAGCAATGATATCTGGTATGCTGAGGCACCTTACAGAGCAAGGCTGGAGCAGAAGTGGGGTTTTTGTTCCAGGTGTTAGACAAAACCTTCCCTTTTTCCTGTACACTAGAAAACCATGCAAGGTTTTAAGATCAAACCTTAACACGGCACATAAAAAAAAGAAAAGTCAATACATTAAGTGTGAGACCCTTTTATTTTGTACAATTTTTTTAAAATTATTTTATAGATGGTATATTTGCCATTTCGCTTCCTGCCTTACATTGCTTCTGCATACTTGGTTGTAAGGTGAACCCATTTTATCTTGGGAAAATAAATAAATAATTCTAAAACCTTTACTGGGATTTTACAAAATCATTGAACAAACGCAATTTGCGAAAGTTACAAAATGTAGGAGAGAAACAAGAGTGCTTTCCTTTTACTGCACCTCTAACTTATGCTGGCCAGTGGGAATGAACCCAACACAAACTGGAGCTTTTACCGATGCCCAGCACTGTATAAATAAAAGGTCATTCCATGATCCACAAGAAAATCCCCATACATTAAGGTGCACATGGGCTGCATATACTTTTGACAGAGCAAAGATGTTTAGATTTGGTAACCTAAAGGGAGAAACCTCCCATTTAGCCCTACCACATGGTTGGGCTATAAAAGAAGGAACAAAATGAGAAAACAAATGTCTAGTCTGGCGTGCAACAGCACTATAAGTGGTACTTTGTCATCTCTTTATGCCAATAGCTTTGGCGGTAAGATACAATACTCCTTTAAGTGGAGCAATTAAAATAAAAAAAAGCAGCTGTCGAAAGGACTCCAGTTGTTGCACTGCAATGAATTGCTGCCCAGAACAGGTAGAAAATCAAGGGAGATTTGGGCACATTGAGTTCGTGATTTTCTGGACTGGACACAACACGAGTTGGAGATTAGAATATTGTATGGGATGGGGGGGGGGCCTTATTGGACGAGTCTGGCCCTTAAAAGCCTCAACTATCCTATGTCTACCTGCTAAGTCTTCTCAATATTAGGAAAGCTGCAGCATGCTGTCGCACACTATAACTAAACCTTGCCACATAGCATCTCCCTTGAATAAAGAGGACATTTGTAATAACCTCTATTTCCAGTATAAAACCGGGTTCAAACAATACAAATCTCCATTGTGGTAGGTAAATTGCAGCAGCTCAAAAATTAGATTGAGTTTGACAAAAATGTAACCAGTGCGAGTTCTGTGGATGACATAAGATACAAAAGTTTCAATGTCCCTCACGTGATAAACACGATTTATAGCAGTAAAGCACGCTGGCGTAAGTAAATACTTGTTAAGTATATTTGCAGACTAAAAGCAGATTAGAGATGGCAAAAAAAGTTTTGTTTTTTTAGCTTTGGGCCTAATTTTATAGGTATAGATATTTTGGCTTATATGGCATATGGCATAGACAATACAGGCTTTGTGCAATTTGCAGACACAATGAACTACTGTACTGTCCCAAAGAGCAACATTAATTATTTGTGACCAAGGTGGGAAGGATGTCTGAAACAGTTTTATACCAGGTTATTGTGATCACATGATTAAAGAGGAGAAAAAAAAAGTGTAAAAATATTAATATATGTATATAAATAACTTTTAGACCAAACTAGAATAGTGCACTTTGCAGCTTTTTATTGACATTGGCAAATAAAATTGAATAAATTAACAAGTATTTTCTCAAAAAAAAAAAAAAAAAAAAGTTGTACAAAAATACTGTCAAATTTTCCTAAAAAGCTTTCAACACAGTAGTATTTTTCCATGAACTAAATTAACTAGTAGCACAGTGTCAAACATTTTTTGGGGAAAAAATAAAATAAAACGACAGTGAAATGTGTTCCACTGATTAGTTACATTCCACCCATATTGTTGTCTGTACATGAAGGGTGGAATATGGGTAAAGAAAAAATAAATTAACAGTAGGACTTTTCCTAATCCAGCAAGGCTTGGCCCATATTTGTTAAACTTCCAGTTTTGCATACAGAAAAAAAATAAAAATAAGGGTGCACAGCAATGCATAGATTAAATGAAGCAACATGGCAGCATTAGTGCAGCAATATCTGCCTTGAAGGTCCATGCAGTCAACAGTTCTATTTTTTCTTCTTCTTCGTGTTGATGCAGTCCAGCAAAACAAAAAAACATGGAATTCACCAGTCAGGTCAAAACACCTTAAAACGGGGGTTTGAGACTGTTTGCTAAAAGAGATTAAAAAAAAAAATAATAATAAAAAAAAATTTAAAATTAAAAAAGCTGAACATTCAACAGAAAGAAAAGTGGCTCAATTACTGGGGGGCAGGGGGGGGAATAAAAAAAGGGGGAAAAAAAAATAACAGTATTATGTACAGATTAATAGTGGACTCTGGAAGCAAGATTCTGTGTCCATAAAGGAATGTTCTCAAAGTCTATCGTGTTCTCTTCTTTGAAGCAAACCTAACAGCTTACTCTGTTTGGCTGTTGTTTGCAAACAAAGTCTGTCATAAAATCAAACTCGTTCTGTCCCAGCCAAAGCTCCGGTAGTTCCTTGATACGATCCAAACCCATTTCTATCACCAAGGACATTAGGACTTCCTCATCTATGAAGTCAGTATCTATGACACTAGGAGGCAGCATAGCTGCAGGGACGTGGCTGGCTGAAGGAGCCATGCCAGTGCTATGCTTTGGATTGCAGTCTCTGAAATGCTGGCTTGTCCCATTTATCTGATGATTTGCAGGATGCAATTCCGGCATGTAGTGGTTGTGTGGGTACGGATGATGCGTAAAATATTGGTTGTTCAGCTTCTGTAGCTGCATACTGGCAGTCAGCTGTGCGCCTTGATTTGTAACAGGGGGTCCCATGAACTGTGAATTGGTAAATCTTGCAGCCGGTGCCATACTGCCATTTGGATGCCCACCATTTACATTCCCAGGCACCATAGCATGTCGAATGCCACTGTTAGAGTTCAGGCTCCCTGCTGCGTAGTGCATGTGCTCTCCCATTAGGCTGTTATAGGTGTGTTGCTGCTGCTGTTGCTGTTGCTGCTGCTGCTGCTGCTGCTGTTGCTGGTGATGGTGGTGAGGACTGGGAAATTGACCCATTCCCATCCGATGAGCAGGGTGGTGATGAAGCCCATTTGTTCCGTCTGGAAATCGACCATGATTCATTGCCATCATGTGGTCTGCCATTGCACACCTGGGGAAAAGAAAAAAAAACATAAGAAATGTTGCTGATACACAATGAAAGGTCAAACAAACCACTCACAAAAATGGGTGCAATTTACACATTTTTCAAGTCAAGTGAGCAGCACTGTTAATGCAGTAACCTCACCTATTAGGGGATATTAAATTAGACAGTCATGCCCCATAGAGATATACAAGATTGCTAGTGGTAGGATTATTATTGTATCAAATGCCACTTTCTTCACAGCGTCCACACTCTAAATGGTGTGTGCATTGACGTTTAACTACACTTCTCCCTCATCAAGCCTCTAATATCCTGCTGATAACACTTACATATTTGAATCCTTCAAATTCTTGACATTTTATGAAGGATTTAGAATATTCCTGGCTTACTATATATTACATACACGAAAAATAAAAAATAAATCACAAATGAATCACTGAAAAAAATCTGCCTTGTCAATTAAACAACTGAAACAGACAAGATTTTTTTGTTATAATAATGTTATCAGCGGTGCCAAAATGCCTGTTTATAGGCACACAAATGCAATAAAAACATTAAACTTGAGTCATAACCCACTGGTCCTACTCATTCCACGTTTTAACATCTCCCTTAAATTGGATTCAAAGTCACCCCACATCGCAAAGGAGTTACTATTTCAATGCTAAATTATTGCCACAAAGGCTTTACAATGAGATGAATTCAGCACTGCCTTTCAACTTGCGTTAGCTTAAGCACTTCACATTCTTTCCACAGAAATAGGTTGCTCAGCATAAAACTGAGACAAAGCAGAAGTCACGATTTCCAAAATTAAACAAATTATAGGAGGACCCAGATCTAATCCAGCATTCACCTCCTCTAGAGATAGCACAACATTCAACTTTATACAGCAGTGAAGATAGGAAACAGGAAAACCACCATGATCTCGTGAAACAATGAAAACAAAGATACTGGGGATCATTTTTCCAAAGTCTTGATCTCCATATGCTCAGAGTTTGCAGCTTGTGTGTGTTTATTTCAAGGGAGTCTCATGCAACACTTCCAGCAACAAAAAAACAGTAACTACAGCACCTACCCTCTCTCCTCAAATATGTCTGCCACTACTGAAAGGCTTTCAAATCCATTAACAAATGCAGCCAAGAGGGGGGATGTTGATACAGACACCAATTACCCACACACTGTACACTGAACATAAACTGCTTACTTTCATCATTTACTGATCCAACATCATGCAATCCGCAAAAATACTTTTCACACAAGGGTCAATGCAAGCAATAATCCGCCCAGCAAAATAGGCAGTACCCCATAACTTCCCCCATTAAAAAAAAGGGGGTGGGGGGGGGGGGGGGGGAGGTTATTCTTGCTCAGATCCAAGAAAACAAAACCTAAATAAATCCATGGGGGGGGAAAAAAAGCAGAGATTTGATTCTCCCTGACCATACAAGCAAAATAAGAAATTAAAAAAAAGGGCAACTACTATTTCCCCAACTTTTATAATAAACTGAATTATTTATTCTAGCACCGATGGCAGCCACTGCCATCTGTCTCACGCCGCAGCCACGATGAGGGTGAACCCCCCCCCCCCCAAAAGAAAGACAATGAACACGGCGGCTTGGAGAAGTCAGCAGTGCTAAATAAACCTCACCCCTTGCGATCGAATCCAAAGCGCTGGTGGGTTAGGATCAGGGAGCAGATCCCAGCATATAGGAGGGTGTAGCAGCTCTCCCTTTTGTACTCTTGTGGGTGACCCTTGTAATGTGATCTTGCTGCAGAGCCGCGGGTTTCCTCCTCACTCCTCAGCGAGAGGCATCGGGACTAGCCAACAATGAACTGTGTGCTTCTCTTACCCAGCTTGTTAATATAGGATTGCAGAAGGAGGGAGGAGCAAGAAGGAAAAAAAAAAAAAGGGCCTAGCAGGGAAGCAGAAGTAAACCCTGGATTAAGGAGATACACTGCCGGAGCTGGGAGGGTTCAAGTAGCGCTGCTGCTTTGCTGCTGCTGCTCCTCCTGCTCCTCCTGCTGCTGCTGCTAGTGCTGCTAGTGCTGCTGCTGCTGCTTCGTGTGTGACACGTGTGGTTGATCACTTGCAGTGTCCTCAGAGAAACTAGAGCTAGAGCCGCCACTAGGTGTCTTTATTTGCTTTTCATTGCTTCTTAAAAAAAAAAAACCTACACTATGAATTGATACTGCCATTAGGCAGTGGAGAATAAGAAAACAAACGTTTATGCATCACCCCCCCTCCCCCCCCACACATACACACAGAACTGAAACCTATCTGAATAGTAAATCAAACATTTAGAGACGTTGCAAACTTTATGCTGTGATTGTGATGTGGTTTATGAGATTGTGAATGTGATATTTACAGCATGATATATATATACAGGCAGTCCTCGTTTTACAACGCTTCGCTTTACAACGAATGGCTTATCCAACGCTGTGCAATACATACCTATATTCATTTTTAAAACGCCAAAACGGCTTATCCAACGCTCTTACGACGCTTTGCAACGTTGTGTATGTGTATATATATATACACATACACAGAAACAACGTTGCAAAGCGTCGTAAGAGCGTATATATATATAATATTATACTATATATTATATTATACTATATAATATATTATTTATTATGTTATATTATATATATAATACAGTATATACACGAAATATAATATACACACACACACACACACACACACACACACACACACACACACACACACACACACACACACACACACACACACACACACACACACACACACACACACACACACACACACACTGGAGAAGAGAGGCTTGCAATCGCAGCAGCTGGCATATCATTGGGGAGGCCTTCATCCAGCAGTGGATCGACAAAGGCTGCTGCTGCTGATGATATATATATATATTATATATATATATATTTTGGGGTTTGCTTTGTAATAATTATACTCCCATAGTTTAGTGATCAGCAGTGTCGGCGATGCTGAAATGGCTATTTCCCAATATGTTGACATGAGGATATCATAAGGATTATGGTGATTAGAAGCGGCACGCATGGTTTCAGCATACAGCAGGGCAGGTCATCTATGTGACACTGTTCATTTGCTTCAGAGGCTGTGTTTTAAATAAAGCAAGTGAAGGGGAGGTTATTTATGCTACGTACAATTCTTAGCTTTTTGCATTCTTGGAGCTGTTAATGTTTAACTGCAGCGATATGACATTTGGAATGTACTGTATCTACGTCTCTTAGCATCATAGCAAGTGTCTAGCAATGAATGGCTTATTGAAGTTGGGCGAAATGTGATATTCTTGGTATATAGTTATGAGATATGTATACTTCCTGTATTAAATATCATTACTTGGATAGGAAATGTTGTTAACAGCAAATTGCAGGTGGTCTAAAATCAACATAGATCATATTTAAACGTCACACACACACACACACACACACACACACACACACACACACACACACACACACACACACACACACACACACACACACACACTCTCTCTCTCTCTCTCTCTCTCTCTCTCTCTCTCTCTCTCTCTCTCTCTCTCTCTCTCTCTCTCTCTCTCTCTCTCTCTCTCTCTCTCTCTCTCTCTCTCTCTCTCTCTCTCTCTTTAAGTGTTTTTCTCTGTATGTCTCTTGCTAAGTTTGAGCATGGTCTCTTTGTAGTGTTTCTGGCATGAGGTGTCTGTGCTCCGTAAACAAAACCAGAGTCACAAGTCACCAAGATCCACCTCTTACATACACATTTACTGCCCTTCATCCGGGAGGTGGGGGGTTGCAAAGCTGCCCATCCTCCATAGCTACAACACAGTCTGTCACATGGAGACTGATTTATGGCTCATGGTCACGTTGGCAAACTAACAGGAGCACAGACTGTCTGATAACCCCTTCCCTGCCAAAGGTGTCTTCCACACTGCTTCATAAAAAATGTTTTGTTTTGTTTTGTTTTTGTTTGGTCACAAAGCTTCAACAGCCAAAGTGCCTTTAGGAAATAAAATAGCAGTAAAGTAGAAAAGCAGCACCTTGGTAAATAAAGGGGTACCCCTCTTTTTAAAAGATGAATAATATCAATCCTATAATAGCGGGAATATGGAGAACAGTTCTTTTTTTTATAATGAGAACCCCCCCACCTTTCAAAACATTGGTTGTCACACCTCCATCGGTGGAGTTAACCCATTGCTGCCCTGGCTTCTTACAGCAAGGCCCTGCTGCAGTAATCTGTGTGTGACAGCGATGCTAATATTGTACTCTGAGCTATTGAGGAAATATGCAGAAAATAATTGACTTAAGCTATTCACTCCAGGTGCTGCAAGGGCTTCAAAAAGGCAGGTGACTGCTGAAGTTCAACTATCTGATGATAAACTGAATGTTATTAAAGGTAAAGCTGCCAAGTACAGTATCTGCGAGGCTCAATCAGGACAAGTTCATGTGAGCCAGCAAAAGATATGCCCCAATAGATTGCTAAATACTAAATAATAATAATAATAACAATGTAATAATAATACTATATTTATTAGAAAACGTATTTAAAAAAATGAACAAGATTTTGATGCTGTTTAATTATACCTGACCTATTTGTGCTTCTGGAACAGACATGTGCAAGCCAGGATTGCCCTGTGTAAACGGTAACAATTTATTAGCTGTACTTAAGGGTGCAGCACCATACAGCAATGCACTTTGGAATTGCACTCACCCATATAACACGTTTTCTACCACGTTTAACAATGGTTCTGTGATTAAAGAGGTGTTTAATAATGTTTCAAATGTAGGCCCCAAAGTGTAACACCATATGGAAGAACAATAAATAACAGGGAAAATATAGTACATTCTGACCTTTTAGGGATTAGTTGGAGACTCATAATAACTGGGGGGGGGGGGGGGGGGGGGGGAGGGGAAGGCTGCAGAGATTGAAATGTTGCAGTGATGAATTTGTAGAAAATGTGTAGTCGCTGCCTTTTCTAAGAGTTCATGCAAAATAAGTCTCGCTATTAACTGAAAACTACTGGACAATTTCACATTGAAGAATGTGTAATGGGTAATCGGGGTAAAAGACGATAAAACAATATTTAAAACATATTTTTGAACAGAGCATGTACAATTTTATCTTCTATACAGGAAGATGTAAGTTGCCGCTGTAATGGCATGGATTTGAATTAAGGCCTTACACTACTTATAACAAACAAAAGAATTCAGTGGTCAAAATCAATTTTGCACAGCAGTATTTGTATACATGTTATGTTTGTATAGTCTGCTGCAGGGTTACTAAACTGGCTTGGCCAGTCTGAGGTTAGTAGGTTTAATTTTAGGGTGGAGGAGCAACATTGTTACTGCTAGTACCACTTATTTCTGCCCTGTACACCTATCAACTACTGCCTGATTATATTTTTAGAGTCCTTAATATGTAGTTAACAATGCACTGACTTCCATTCAAGTGAATGTAACAGAACAGATAATTAACTACGTGCCAACAGCTTTTGACCACATGGAATCGGGGGAGGGGTTAAAAGAGGATTTGGAGCATGGTTACTAAAGTATTTGGGAAGAGGGGCTTGCAGTCGTCTTAGGGCTCGCTCAGACAGGCTGCTACGGCAGGTTGCTAGCGTTCGCGCCCCCGCCGCGCGCTCCTGCAGCACAGCGATCTATGCTCAAACAGCAGGAGCCAGATCGTGGCGTTTGGGGGTGTGGCAGGGGCGTGTAATGAATGCTGGTTCGCCTCTATTGGCTGAACCAGCTCGCGTCACGCGACTGTAGCCCCAAATTACAATTTGGGTTGTGCCGGCAAAATGTCGCAGCGACAACTCTGCTCTTTGCCGCCGGTGGAGTTTTCAGTTTGAAAACTCCCACCGCACAACCCAAATTTGCGACGGACGTGCGCACGCACGTTAGCGCGCACACACCGCATCGCCTGCTGTCTGAGCTCAGCCTGAGAATGATGGCAAATATTTATTTATTTAAAAGTATGTTGCTCTGGATGATACATTGAGTAAACATTTATTTATTTATATATGTGATTAAATCTTTTTTGCAAGTATTTTCTGGGATAAAAAACTATTTTAACTATTTAATTTTTTTATTTTAAAAACTACTTTTTTAAGCAGTAACCATGAGGTCTCTAAAGATATATATTTTTGTTATAATGTTTAGCTGGATATGTAGGCACACAAGCATTGGTACTGCATTTTAAAACAGCAATTCTGAACAATATTGATCCATTTTTTATTTAACCTCAACTGTGAGGTTCCCAGGAGCCGCTCTGTGGTCCCATGACATCCGGGGATTGTAGGATTTTTGCGTCTTTCATTGGCACAAAAAAGACAAATTTGGCTGGTTGGTGCACCAATCGAAAGTCTGCAACATAATCTCCCGATGATATTGCAGCTTTCTATTGGTTGCCGGAGCTCTGACTCCGTGGCTATTTTGTGTCCTGAAGGCAGAATATCTAGCCAGGACAGTACTATGTTCTCTGGAGGGTCCCTGTACATTGAGATCACAGATCAGCTGGGGGTTTGATAAGTTAAAAATTACTAGCAAATTGCTGCTATAAAACAAGTTGCTCACCCTGTAAATTTACTTTGAAAAACACACACGTTATAGGTATACATTATTTATTGGTATGAGCAAACACTGGAACAGATGGCGCTTTACAAATAAACGATAATACTAATTCTCATTTAAAAACAAATGTAAAGGTGAAATTGTTCACTGACAAAAACATGAGAAAATATGCAGAAATAGGTAGATCATTAGTGAAACCTCTTCACCTACAGTACAATACTGCGTTCAGTATAAATAATAATAATATAATAATAAATTAGCGATTGTGCGAAGAAGGGCTACTGAAATGGTGCATGGTCTATGTCATAGCTTGGAGGAGAAAAAGGACAACGATGTGCGAAATTGCCAAGTTCTGCTTCGGCATTGGTTCGCTTCAACTTTTCAAAATGTTCCACCAATATGTGAAAAGTTCCCACAACGTTTTTGACCAAAAAGTTCAGAAAATGTAGCTAGAAATTGTCTAAGTTCTAGCAAAATGGGTGAATTTCACCAGCGAATCTATATTCCAACAACATCCTGAAATATTTATTTATTTATAAAATATTTTACCAGGAAGTAATAAATTGAGAGTTAGGCCGCGCTTGTAGTGCGCGCGACGGGACGGATGACGTCACCCGTTTCCGCTAGCAAAAGTTGTATTTCACTTTCTGGCGACGTCGCGGGTGACCAGGTCTTTGATTGGTTCAGAGGCTGTCACGTGGTGACAGCCTCTGAAAAATCAAATTTGACTGGCTTCAAGAATTTGTGCCGCCAGCGTCGCTCCGTCACGTCGCGCTTACTATAAGCGCACGCGATGGCAGCAATACATTTGTTTTGCCGCTCCGTCGCCGTCACTATAAGCGTAGCCTTACCTCTCGTTTTCAGAAATGTCCTGGGCATAGTGCTAAGACAAATAATACATGGTTACAAATAAGACTTTCTCTCGCAACCACCTTATTTCAGGCTTTGGAATGGGGCTCGTCTTTTAGTAGATGAACTTGCTGGCCAACTTTTAAAACTATTTGAAAAAAAAATGTGCATGGTTGGTGATCTCTAGAGAAGGGAGAGAGGGGTACGGGAGAAACTTTCAAAAACATAAAAGGGTGTTTCAACCAAGCACAAGGGGAAAGCATATTTTAGAGGAAGTGAAATACTAGAACAAGAGGACATGCTCGGAAGGTGGGAGACTCAGGGGAAATGCGAGGAAGGGCTTTTTCATGGAAAAGGTGGTGGATTCATGGAACAACAAAAAACAGAGAAGCCCAAAGCTACATCCAATATGACAAAAATACACAGTGAAATACCTATATATCTCTTGAAAAGGGTTATTTAGTTAAATCCTTTGGCCAAAGCATTTTAAGCCTGCGAGCCACTTCAAGGCATGACCTTGCTGGGTATCTGTGTGTGGATTCATGCAAAACAGCCTGCCAACAGAGGTGGTGTAGGCTAATACAGCAAGGGAATTAAAAAAAATTATTGGGATAGACATAAAGCTACCCTAAATATAAAGGAAAGTCACTCTTTGCAGCAGGGACTCCTTTTCCTAATGTTACATTATGTGTTATATTATTATGCCGCGTGAATTCATTACTGCTGTAAAGCGCTTTGTACATGGATGGCGCTATATAAATAAAGATTCATATACATCATACCGCCTTTAAGCTTTTACTGCCGATAGGAAAATGAGCAGACTGCTCCAAGTGGTTCTTATCAGAGCTTAAGTTCTATTTTTCTAATGGGTAGAGCTAGAGCATTTTGGAGCCTAGATTCCAGGACCTAGGGGAGTCTGTGTTGTAACAATGAACAAATATGTGCTGTTTTAAGTTATAACTTCTCTGGGTAAAGCAACTTGTGTGTTGAGATCTATTCAATTTTCTTTAAATAGGCAAACCCAAAATAATCCACTTAAAAAATTTTTTTTTTGGTTTTAATATATGCAGCCTTTGATTACCTTTATTGAAAACAAATTACCGAAGCTGACTATCCATTCGTTTTCCCGTAATCGATCAGCAAAGATCCTGCATCCCAGGGTTCACGAAATAGCTGCTTTTCAGTTTCAATCAATCCTTCAGTTAGTGTAATTCAGCAGCTACAATGTATTCTTATATTACTAAGGTAACAAATATCTTGCATTGCGGGGGAAGTGTGTTAAAACCTGCTATGGAAATCAAAGGATGCTCATTATCTAATACTAATGATCTAATACTACAGAACTGATTCATATTTAAAAAAAAACACACGCAGGGTATTGTAAGGAGTCCTCCTTTAAAATGTCATACAGCATGTCAATTTCTCCCCGGATATAGATATCTTTGTATATGAATATATATTTCTCTGTATAAGGTGACCTGACTGTCAAAATCTACAAACCTTATATGTGCACATTTCTTTCAACAATACGTGTTGATATTCTTATAATATACAAACATACAGTAAAAACAATGCAACAATCAAAGCAATAGTAGGACGCATTGCTATGTACACATGTACCTATTACAAGATTTGTAACCTAATAAGCGTTTGGTTTAAAAAAAAAAAGTGTATTCATTTCACATGATATTCATATTTGTTCATGTTGCTGCTAATCTCAAGAGTTTTGCTTTGTGTTTCTTTCACTCCAGGCTCAGTTTACATTCAAAATAGGCATTGAATGATCCACCAGAGCAGTCTGAGAATGCCTTTCCTGTCCCGCCCCCTTCATTTACCTCTCTTATGTTTGGGATGTCTGAACCAATCGCCATCTGATCTAATGAAACTGAGAAGAGGTAAACAGCAGGGAAGGGATCCCTGGCATAATAGCAGCAGGCCTAGAAGAATGTGAAAAACTCACAGTAACAGCGGGGGCCCTGTGCCATTCCCCATTCATCAACCTAAAGGTCCTAAAACCACATTTTAGTACTGGATTTTTACTATAACAACAATAACTATTTATGTCTCCTCCATAAATGTAAACCATCCTCTTCAGTTAAGATGGTAAATTATCTTTCTGTGCTGCACATCATATGCAAATTGCACCTTATGGTTTGATTGTTAAGACTGCGGTTTGTGCGTCGTTACGATGCAGACCTATGTCATTTCATGCACATAAACACATTATTTATGGAGGAAATTTGGAACAATTTTGTTAGCATTGTTACAATAATGAATACAGCCAGTAAACAGTTGTTCGCCCATTTCTTTTCCTTGTAAAAGTGTACGAGGTTAGACGGCTGCTAGTAAATTGGAGATACTAGTCAATGACCCATCCCTCTATCTAACAAGCAGTAATAGTAAGCAGGCAATTTATTGCCATGGATGACAACATACACTTCAAACGTAGATAAAACAACGCTGTAAGAGAATTGCAATTATGCCAGGCTAATTACTTATCTATTTATTTATAAAAATGTTTTACCAGGAAGTAATACATTGAGAGTTACCTCTCGTTTTCAAGTATGTCCTGGGCATAGAGTTAAGATGACAAATAATACATGGTTACAAGTACATAGTTACATAAGTGAACAGGGTATATATTATATAGAAGACATTGCATGCACAGTTAGAGATAATATATATTATGGGCGTATGTAACAGTGACAGACCAGATTAAAATGTGAGACAGCTTTAGTTTTGAAAGAACTTAGACTGGTGGTGGCAGTGAGAGTCTGCGGTAGGTTGTTCCAGTTTTAGGGTGCACGGTAAGAGGAGGAGTGGCCTGATACTTTGCTGAACCTTGGGACCATGAACAGTCTTTTGGAGTAAAATCTCATATAATAAGTGCTGCATGTGGTAGGGGTAAGGAGCTTGTTCAGATAGATGTGTAGCTTGCCCAGAAAGTATTTGAATGCAAAACAGGAAAGATGAACTTTGCGCCTAGACTCAAGCGATGACCAATCTAGTTCTTTGAGCATTTCACAGTGATGTGTCTTGTAGTTGCATTGGAGAACAAAACGGCATATTGTAGTGGGTATCAAGTTTGCTAAGGTGGGTTTGGGGTGCCATGTCCCCTTAGTTAAATGGGAGTGAAACCATATGCCCAAGTATTTAAAACTAGTCACAGGAGTTAGGGGCAGTGTTTAAAAACAGTTTGTTTTGGGAAATCCAATTTTCAAGTCTCAAAAAATCAGATTGAAGTATGTGTTCAAGGTTGGAGAGGCTAGGGTTGTGTGCATATAGATTGTGTCATCTGCATACATGTGTATTGACGCTCCCTTACAAGCTGTAGGAAGATCATTGATGAACACTGAGAAGAGTAGGGGCCACAGAACATAGCCTTGTGGGACACCACAGGTGATATCCAAGGGGTTGGAGTTAGAGCCTGAGATAGACACATGTTGGGATCTACCTGATAGGTAGAAATGAAACCAGTTTAAAGCATGCTTCCCTACACCAGAACACTGGAGTTTGTTAAGCAAGATAATATGATCAACAGTATCAAAAGCCTATGCAAAATCTAGGATCAGTGAGTTGTCCCAGTTCCATTCCAAAATGGATTTCATTGCAAACTTTTAGCAGGGTAGTTACAATGGCGTGTTTGGGGCGAAAGCCTGATTGGAATTGGCTAGGGAAATTTGTCTTGGTATAGTAATCGCTTAACTGGGAGTGAACACATTTTCCATTACTTTGGATATTATTGGGAGAAGAGAGATTGGCCTGTAGTTTGAGACAGTGTTTTTGTCCCCACTTTTGAAGATTGTGAATTACGGTGATATTATATGTCATGAAATCCAATTGTCATTATGTCTATGAGAAAATGCCTCCATAAGTCTTAGGTGCATCAAGATCTCAACAATGGAACAGAGCTCACTACTAGTACCTATTACTGTCATTTTACTGAGTACAGGAATTGAACAAGATATACAGGCATACCCCGCATTAACGTACGCAATGGGACCGGAGCATGTATGTAAAGCGAAAATGTACTTAAAGTGAAGCACTACCTTTTCCCACTTATCGATGCATGTACTGTACTGCAATCGTTATACACGTGCATAACTGATGTAAATAACGCATTTGTAACAGGCTCTGTAGTCTCCCTGCTTGTGCACAGCTTCGGTACAGGTAGGGAGCCGGTATTGCTGTTCAGGACGTGATGACAGGCGCATGCGTGAGCTGCCGTTTGCCTATTGGGCGATATGTACTTACTTGCGAGTGTACTTAAAGTGAGTGTACTTAAAGCGGGGTATGCCTGTAATGCTATACTTTCTAAATAATGCAATGAGGATCTGAGCAAAGTACATCTGGTGTAACATCTACTTAAGTTAACTTATTAATACATCTTGTTGTAGTAGAAAAGAAGTTGTCATTGCAGTGTTTCATGATATGGTAAGTGACAGTACACTTGAAGAAGAAGAAACCTGCACGGTTTAGACAGCTTTGTACACTGTCATTTCATCAATGAAGAACTCTAATTTCGGTTTGCTAACAATGATTACAAACTACAACGAATCTGCTCTGCTCCATGAACTAGAACTTTGAACTACTGTACAATTACATGAAAGATACACACACATTTATTATTATTATTTTAGATGTAGACATAAACTATACATATTGAAAATAAAAACAAATTTCTATTGTGCCATCTAAATCTCTAAAATCGTCTCAATCTGTATCGTGCCACTTTCATGTTCTATGCTGATCATGTTGAATAGATAATACAACAGAGATTTTGTGCCAGGGTAGAAAGACTTAACGCCGATTAAATCATTTTATTGCACATACTGTACCTCCAGTGCAATGATTATACAAACTCAATTTGCCTTTAATGCATCATATTTATGTGACTTTTGGGTGATCCAGATAGTATACTTAGATATATAGATACATATTTAGGTAGCCCTGAAAGGTACTACTTCAATTAATATTGCATGTAAATCTTTAGACTTATAGCGGGATGTATGGGAAGGTTGACATATCTCAATAATATTTCAGTGCATCTCATACCTCTACATTTCATTTGACATGACTCTAAGGTCCATAACTACTAAGTGGTGCTATGCCATAAAACAGCTTCTGGCACTGGAAGACATCGTATGGCCAATTCACTTAAAGTGGCCATCATATCATTCATTTATTTATACAATGTTTTACCAAGAAGTAACACATTGAGAGTAAGCTCTCGTTTCCAAGTATGTCCAGGGTTATGATAATACACGGTTGCATTAAATGAACAGTGGTAATCCGTCGTACGGCATAGCGACAGTCAGTAAATATCGCCTTTACCGCTATCACATATCTCATCATAGTCGGATTCTGCCTTTTTAATGTCAGCTTTTACACACTGCATTCATCCAATCTTACAGTATATGGCACCACAACCAACAGGAGCACCAGAACTGTGTTTGCGTATTGGCCGCCACAAGTTTTCTGCGGCTGGGAAGGGCGCCCTAATACAAATAACATACAACAAACAAATAATAAAGCAGGGCAAAAAATGTAACTAGCCACTTTTTAAAGCCAACTGAGCAGACTGCTCTAAGAAGTCAATAAGAAACAAGGTACTTGTTAATTGCTAGTGCACATGTTTTACACTTGTGTATACTTGTGTGCTACAGAATGTACACATGTATTATGGCAGTTTTAAGAGTTATGTCAAATGTATGAAATGTGGCGTGAGATGCAGGAACCCTAAATAAATGCTGCGAATGCTATAATGTACCACTAAGTGGTCATGGCACCTGTGCATGCTTTTCAGAGTTCCAAATGGTCTTTAAATGCCACACTGAACAGACTTGTGTAGAACGGTGTGCAGAAATACAAGTGCTGAGACTTGAGGTTGCTTTACGTACTGGTGTTGATGATCATAACATATAGCGTCTATAACTTGCTGAAAGTCATTTACAAATAAGGTGTTCTACATACATGAGTATACATAGTTTGGGATTAGTTTACACATAATACATACAATTAATACTTCCTGGTAAAACATTTTATAAATAATAAACATTAAACATATTTAAATCAGTGCAGTATTGCTTAGTTTGTGAATATTAATTAATTACTCGGCCTTGGTACGCAATGATACCAATACATATCCTACATCTTCAACTTTCGCAAATTAAGTATGTAAAGCTTAAATCTATGAATACATACAGTAATTAATATTTTTTATATTAGAAAATCTATAAATGATCAGGGCATATATGTTTGTAAGTGTTTTATGGACAATTAAAAAAAATGCAGTATTTGAATTAAGACCGCAAGTATTGCAATTAAATGTTTAGGGAAAGAAAAGGGATTTTCAAATTGATTTCTATGGCTAATTATGTCAATTTTAATGATGATATATTATGGCGTAAAGGTTATCATTACAACTTCACAATAGAATGTGAAATCTTAGAATTACAGGGACTTTCCTTGGGCAGATATCAGTTACTGGTTGCTTTATTTTGGACTCTGCCAATGTAAGTTAGTTGACGCCACCCTTAACTTGAAATGTGCATTCAATAGAATGGCATTGGTGAAACAGGGAATAAATTACATCAACGTTTCAGACCTTGCTTGGGCAGTGATTTATGGAGTTGTTGTGCAATAAAGGAAGGGTTGATTCCCCGTAAAATTTGCAGGCTGAAGCCCAATCTCAGTATATCCCTTCCAGGTAAAAGATCTTAATCCAGATAATGGTACTTTTTTTAAGTATCTGGCATTGGCTCCAAAACCAGATTCTCTCCCCCCCCCCTGTGATTTATTCACAAGGCAGACCTTATACCCTGTATAGTATATTTATAATGATGCAAAAGCCAGTACTGTACATCTTCAACTTTTTCTTCCTCCAACTAATAATAGGTCATATGGAGACAGAGAAGTGTTACTCATCCGATGTCTGTCACATGCAACACTTGTAAAGACTCAAAATTGGCATAAATACAATTGCATAAGTTACAGTGAGATAGCATCAGTGGTTGCTCTGTTATCTACGTTCTTGTGTGTTTTTGTAAAGCTGTCCTTCATACAGTATCTCTGGTCTCTGATGTCTCCGCAGCTTATAAACAGAAAACAAGGCTAGATAAACCCAAAATCTTGCTCCGGGCTACATTTTGTATCTATTGAATCTAATCAATAAACACAAAAATACAATTACATTAAAGTTCAGGAGCACTCTTAAAAAAAATATGTTTATCATAAATGTGTGACCATTTCCCAGCATGATAATGTGGCCTCTAATGGACAAAAGGACAACTTCTATGACATCTCACATTGTAGGTATTCACGAGTTGCATAGCAGGTATATCTACACGTAGTCTATACAGTAATGCATGGAACTTCTTTCGCCTAATAATCTACCTAGAAGCAGATCCATCCTGCTGCATGTGTACATACAAAGATGCTGGGCTTGCTCCAAAGGTAAAGCTTTATGGCTCCTTCCAGAAGGCCTGGCTTTACAATTTAGCTGCAAAATACCATTATCTGAGATTGATACATAAGGGCCTATTCATTAAACTGTGAGTTTTGCCATGCAACATGGTCCAACAATGGAATGCACATTGCTGAGGTTTTGCCATATTCATTACGAAATGTCTACGCAGAAAGATTGCAACAGCAATAACATCTCATTCGTATGCACTTTGCACTCCATATGTGTTCTATGTGATTTGATATGTGGTTCTTGCCTGCCCCAGTCAGAGACGAGACAGGCAGAGAACAGGCAGACATATAAAGTACACTTTAGCCAAATATAACATGCACAGTCCGTTATTGTCATTTTTACATTTGTTATTAACCCTCTTATCAGCTGCTGCCACCACCACTAATTTAAGTGTAGCCCCCTGTAAACAGCACAGGCTATACCTATCTCCCTTCTACTGTGGTAAACCCTGTTAAGATCAGGCACCAGTAATAATCCTGGGTTTTCCCCCTTTCATAGCCCTGCCCTGAGTGGTAGATGCAGGCCTGGACTCTGCTGCAGGCGTGAGCAAGAGGGGAGGTTCTGCTGACATCACGAGAGGTGGGGCTAGCTCTATATTTAGCAGCCAACTTCGGCTAGCTAGTCAGTGATACCGAGAGTTCTGTTATGCGAGGAGGCATGCTCGGTGATACCAAGAGTTCTGTTATGCTCGGAGTTATGCGAGAGTCTGCAGGGCAAGTAGTTATGCCGTGAGTCGAAGAATCCTGCGGATCGGTCCGAGGAGTTGCAGGAGACAGCGGTCTTCCCTGCGCAGAGTGCAGGAGCAGAGAGAGGAGTGGAGAGATTCAGCTTCCCTGAATAGAGCTGATAGAGCTATAGATCTGGTGGACCAATGCCCTCACCCCACCGTCTGGGGTGATGGGGAGAATCTAAGCCCCACCGCGAGGATAACCTCGTGGGTGGGCCATGGGGTATTAAAGCCCTAGCACAGACCATCCTGTCGGAGGAGAGACTTGGAGGGAAGGAGAGGAGGAATTATCTGTGTGGGAGGAGAGCGGAGTAATAAGTACAGCTTGGCTGTTGTTGTTGCGACTACTGGAAGCCACTATCGTTTGGAGTTGCTGATCTGCCAATAAAAGAGACTATCCTGTGTTACTCAAAGACTGTGTGTGAATTAGAGGCTATTACCCTGGGACCCAAGGGGTTCTTCTATTCAGGCCCTGTCCCATATTCCTGGGAGTATAGAAGATGGAGGCGCTGCACCACTAAGAGATCATGGAGGCTACCACCCCAGAAGCCCGGTCCTGGCTCCCCAATACCATCGCGGGAAGCTCAGGCCCTCCTGTTTACCACAGGTATGTACCACACCGCATGTAATCCGCCCCATGCACCCCAGACACCACAGTTGAGTCTGGGGGAAGGGGGGAAGCAGGGTTACATTTGGAGGCGCTGCTGAGATATATGTCAGGACAGGACCGACTTATAGCAAGGCGGAACGGGCAGAGTGAGATGCATTCTCCGTGCAAGTGTTGGAGAAGGATGGGCACCATAGGAGGTGGCGTAGGAAGGGTGAATAGTTAGAGCTGACCGAGTCCCTTGAGGCAGGTAGCGTGAGGCAACTGGGGGGGTCAGCCTGATAACCAGTCCAGGGACCATGGCCTAGGGCCCGTGCTATGAGTGGCCAAAAGCAGGAGACGCCCGTACCTAGAAAAGAGGTACCATAGCTATCACACACACACATCACAGAACACTTGCATGGTAGACATCGAGACAGCGCATGGAAGAGAGGAGTTCTGCTGAGCCTGGGGTACAAGCCACCTCAAGTTAGTGAGGAACAGAATGCAGAGCACACAGTTGGCAGTCAGTCAGTGTTTAGGTACGAGATACCCGTTAGACACTGAGGATAGGGCACATGGGTGTTTGGAGGACTCATTCAAGATGGCGTCCATCCCTACATGTGCTCCGCGGAGCAAGAACAGTGATCTAAAATGGCGGTTCCCACCAAGCCTGGAGCAAGCACGTGCATTGTGCACAGAGACTATTAGGAGAATGTTGCGGGACATGTGTAATAATCTGGCGCCAAACCCGGATTCTTTGCAAGGGGAGCTGAGCGGCGCGAAAGCCGAAAGCCCACCCCCCTGTGCCATGAATGGTCAGGAAACCAAGACACGTCACACTGAAGAAGAAAAGATCCCGCCTCTGGATTCCACCAGAGGGAGGGGGCACGAGGAGAGCCAATCAGGAGAGTCCTCCCCAGCGAAGGGAGGGACCGGAAACCTGAGCGAAGAGCTTCACTTTTGTCTGGCGTTCGAGGAGCAAGGAACTGGAACACTGAGCTGTTCCCACCCTGAGCGAACCATGTCCGAGATGAATACTTCCATCTGCCAAGTACCAGGAGGCCTACTGGTAGTGGAGGTAGCTGAGCATGAATACATTCGGTTTTGTGCGTTCACTGCGGGATACCGGGCGCGGTACCAAGCACCAAGGCCTGATGCCCTCAATGTGGCATGTTTTACCTTTGGCCGAACGAGCCGAGGCTTTTGTTCGTAACCCCGTGGAATGCCTCTCCGGGAACATTGACGGAGGTGATGGAAGGCAAAGAAAAGACTGCCCTGGTTCCCCGTTATACCCAAGCGGGAGGAACCAATGCTCAGCTCGCTATTGAACTGAGCGAGCTGGCAACAGAGAAAAGCGCGACCGCAGTGGAGGTACTAGAGCGAGAACATTTTGTACCTATACCCACTGGCTGTATCGCCGAAGAACCAGGTGACTCCTCAGCGGAGGAACCGATCGTGATTTCTTCGGAGGAAGAGATTGGCGTGACATCGGTGGCAATGCGCCTACCGGCGAACCACCCCAAAGGCATCAAGAGAGAGCAGACAAGTCCGGAAACCATCCGACGGCGAGTGCTGGTGCGGCCGGAGGCCCATAAGAGTCCCACCGCAGTGGTGACTCCCAGTGCGGCAGAGACGGAGACGGAGACCGAGACGATCCTAGAGGAGCCCGATGTCATCAAAAAGCAGCGGAGCGGTAAGGAGACTCCACCAGGCCAGGCGCAGACCGCAATCCCGGCGAACGAGATAGAGAGGTTTGAGGCCTACTTGTTCGACCGTGTACCGGCTGCTCCGCCACCGCCCCCGCAGGTCCTCGACGCACTTCCGGTGCGTGACCACGGAGCGGGTGGAGATTCTGCAGGCGATCCTGACGACGTCGTTTCCGGTTCTTCCGGAAAGCGAAGGCCTGGAGGAGTGTTCTCCTCTCAAAGCATAGACTCAGCCATTGCCCTGGCTGCCCTACAGAGTCGAGGCCCCTCCCGAGAAGCCAGAAGTATGGCGGGGAGTGCCTCTAAGCACAAGTTCCTTTGGCGCGGTTTCACCCGCTTGCTGGACAATGCCTTGGACGTTCCCCCAGCTCCGGCCCATAGCGCCACTGCCCCTGCCCCGTCACGAGTGGTGCCACCGGGACCTACCAGGGATAAGTTATGTAAACACCCCAAATACTCCAAGGACTTGCGGGATTGGGAGTTGAGTGATGAAGGGTCTGATGGGAAGATACCGTATTCAAGTGTTATACCTGTACCTAACCCTGTGCCGTTTTCTCCTGCAGCTAGGGGGAGGGCCAGTGGGTCTCACACTCCAGTAGAGGCTGGGCCTACCAGCAACGTGGTGCACAAAATGAACCCCACTACGTATTATAATGCCAAGGGAAGGAGAGATTGCTCGCGATCTACTGATGCGGGTACGTCCGGTGTATCATCACAGGTAGATTCGGATGTAGTACGCACTAGTCATTCCGCAGAGTACGAACACCGCGACAAATGGTGGGCGCCTTTGTTCACCGGATACCATGAGGGGATGGACCGGTTCTTATTAATTAAGAATGATGTAGTAGATCATTGGTGGGCGGCTGGTTCTTTCACTCCGCAGGAGGTGGAGGATGAGTTAGATCACCGGTTTAGAGAGATAGAACAGAGACTGATTGTTCCTCGAGGCCCCAGTATCTTCTACGATGAGGTAGCTCCAGAGGAGCCTGTATTTTGGGTACTGCCGAGCAGGGCAGGGCACCGCAAACTCACCAAACTAAGTTGAGCTGACCGGGCCATAGTCGCTAGATTCCGGCAGTCGCACGGGTATGAGTATCCCTATGTGCCTGAGCCCATCATGAGAGAAATTGAAGAGAACCGAGACAGTTGGCTCAGGGAGGCAGTCCAGGAATACCTTCGGACCAAGTTTGGTCAGGGAGGGTATCACAATGAGGATAAGATTAGTGAGTTAGTACGCATATGGAGCATAGGTAGATGTATCTACATGCACGATGTTACATACAGGCCTGAGCATGGGCCGGTCCAATCGTACGCGGTGACCGTCATGGATCATAATGGACGGCGGGTAAGAAAGCCTGATCCTAAGTATTATCTGTAGGGTTCTCCATGTTGGGAGTACCCGGGTTGTACTTGTATTGAACTACCTCATTATGCCATGTATTATGACAATGTTATGTGTGCTGTTCCCCAGGTGGTTCGCCGCAGGATGGGTCTGCTAAAGATAGGTCCAAGTGGGGACCATTGGATTCCACCATAGGGAGAGTGTAGCCCCCTGTAAACAGCACAGGCTATACACCTATCTCCCTTCTACTGTGGTAAGCCCTGTTAAGATCAGGCACCAGTAATAATACTGGGTTTTCCCCCTTTCATAGCCCTGCCCTGAGTGGTAGATGCAGGCCTGGACTCTGCTGCAGGCGTGAGCAAGAGGGGAGGTTCTGCTGACATCATGAGAGGTGGGGCTAGCTCTATATTTAGCAGCCAACTCCGGCGAGTTAGTCAGTGATACCGAGAGTTCTGTTATTCGAGGAGGCATGCTCGGTGATACCGAGAGTTCTGTTATGCGAGGAGTTATGCGAGAGTCTGCAGGGCAAGTAGTTATGCCGTGAGTCGAAGAATCCTGCGGATCGGTCCGAGGAGTTGCAGGAGACCGCGGCCTTCCCTGCACAGAGTGCAGGAGCAGAGAGAGGAGTGGAGAGATTCAGCTTCCCTGAATAGAGCTGATAGAGCTATAGATCTGGTGGACCAATGCCCTCACTCCACCGTCTGGGGTGATGGGGAGAATCTAAGCCCCACCACGAGGATAACCTCGGGGGTGGGCCATGGGGTATTGAAGCCCTAGCACAGACCATCCTGTCGGTCGAGAGACTTGGAGGGAAGGAGAGGAGGAATTATCTGTGTGGGAGGAGAGCGGAGTAATAATTACAGCTTGGCTGTTGTTGTTGCGACTACTGGAAGCCACTATCGTTTGGAGTTGCTGATCTGCCAATAAAAGAGACTATCCTTTGTTACTCAAAGACTGTGTGTGAATTAGAGGCTATTACCCTGGGACCCAAGGGGTTCTTCTATATAGGTCCTGTCCCATATTCCTGGGAGTATAGAAGATGGAGGCGCTGCACCACTAAGAGATCATGGAGGCTACCACCCCAGAAGCCCGGTCCTGGCTCCCCAATACCATCGCAGGACGCTCAGGCCCTCCTGTTTACCACAGGTATGTACCACACCGCATGTAATCCGCCCCCATGCACCCTAGACACCACCGTAGAGTCTGGGGGAAGGGGGGAAGCAGGGTTACATAAGCAACATAAATATAATTGGATTGAAATATTTTGAATCCCTGCTCGGGTCATAAACCACATTTGAATTTACCACCAGCCACTGAATGTCATGTAAAACGCAAGATGTGAAAATAAGGTAATCATTAGTACAACAGTGTAAACATTCTTTACACGCATGGAGGTGATAAGAGGCATGAATTCACATGAAAAAGCCAAACAAGTCAATAGAAGATGATATAGAACATATTGTATTAGTGCATATAGTGTGTGAAGTTATTATGCATTGCATACTACAAATATAACATATATATAATAATAATAATAATAATAATTATTATTATTATTATTATACTGTACAATTCCAAGCCAAATATATATATACAGTACATGTTATTACTTTAGTGATGGATGAACAATGCAGTATATGTTGGTGTGAGATGTTTAATCTTAACTACAGTATACTGTATAGGTACTGTACGTATTTACTGAACCGTGCTATAGATTTGGCTCCTGCTAATGCTGTTGGAGCATTCTCTAAATGGCTAGTGTTATTTTATAAATGAGTTCTCTTTATGTAGAAAATCAAGAGCCACAGTTTACGAACCGTTTGTATGTAAATATCCAGCTGTTAAAAAAAATCATTATAATCATATTGTGCACCTCACAGTTCTTTCAACGTAGTTCTTATTTTGAAATGGTAACACAGTGTACGCAATAAAGCATTACATGCAATTCTAAGAACTCCTTGTAATAAAAGCATTCTTCTAAACATCACGTTGAAGTTACAGTGTGTCCTTTCTTGGAACTTATTACTTTCATTGGAATAATCTGCGTATTTGAATATTTAAATCAGGTCCCATAGGAATTCCTTCCAAAAATAAATCTTTTGAATGATATATTAGTGGCATGCTAAAGTTTTTCTACAGTTGCTTTTGCAAGTCAATTAAAAGCTGACTCAAGCAAGGACAAACAAAAGCCAAGTCTAAGAGAAGTTTGGTCCCTGGAAACAAACAATCAGCATGGCTGTTTCTATTATGAAAAAAAGCTGTACATAGAGAACAGCTGAATTGCCCAAACATGTTTCCTTGGAAACATGTCTCTAGTCGTATCTAGATTAATGGTTCATTGAAACATCTATGTACAACACTCAGAGTGGTTCCCTGAATAAATACCTCAATTATTGCGATTGATAGGAGACCAGCACTTTCAGTTACTGTAGATTTAATTTTGTTATGAATACACCAGTGAAATTAACAATATAGGAATAAACAAGAGAGAGAGAGAGCATTGGCTACTACTAGCAAGCATATATATGTCATTTGGGAATAAGGAACAAACTATTGCAAACACTATAACACTGAAGTGGTTACACTTATTGGCTAATTGCATAATTTTTCATCATATGTGTTTACACAACAGGATGAGAAATGCCACCCGTTCTGATTAGACGAAAAGGTTCAGTGGACACATGTTAACCGTTAACAGTATTTTAAGTACAAACAGCAAGGTTAGGAACAGTTTTTTTCCACTAATTTGGAAACATAATCATCTCTTTGCAGTGTCAAATAACGTTTGATGTTTTTGCTTGTTATATAGAAGTAGAAGTAGTTGTACCCGGTATTTATAAAAATGGAACTGTTTGTTAAAAAAAAATAATGTTTTAACCTATACAACAATTCTACATTTGGGAAACACTGCTCCATGTGAGATTTCAAATCTATCAAGGTTTGCTTTGAATTTAAACAAGCACCTGCAGAATTGTTTAAGCTGCAGACCAAGCAATATCGTACTGTGTTTTTTATTTTTTTAATAAATCAGTTCTGCACTATGAGAAAATACTTGTAGCATTTTTTTAAACAACTGAATTACATTTTTTATGTATTATAATGTAACAAGCATTTTTTGTTTCAGTAGCAACCATTTACAAAGTCACAGCCCATTCCTCTTCTGAAACAGGCTCTGGCACGCCACTTTTTGAGCTCTGCCCTCTCTCTAGCAGTACTCCAATTGTATCTAGTGACTGCCTGGTCACATGATCTTCCCCACAGAACTTTGCATCTTTGGTCCTCTTCTGCTGCCATTTAGTGAACCCCCAAACGGAATCTTCGCCAATCGATCACAGGAGAATGGATCGATTGGTAACTTAGCTAATAACTTATCATTGTGTGGATTGTATTGCTGCACATATATAAAGGTAAACCCCCCCCCCCAAAAAATAATGGCAGCTTGAACTGCGGCTTTAAAACAACTCGAAAACCCATGTGTCAAGCGCTAAAAGTAGGTGTTTTGGCTTCAAAATTACAATAGTAATTTAAACCGTGTATTAATTTTTCCAAACTTGCACTGGCAAAAACAATTCTTAGTTATAAATAGAAATATAAGTAGTTAGTGAACAAGCTACCTCTGCTAGAATACTCAAAAGACACCTTTTGCCTGAAGGTAAGGGGCCGTATTTACTAGGCCTCTTCTGATGCTGGAAGTGTCTTCCACTCCTGCAAAGTATCTTATAGCAGAGCACGTCCTAGTAAATATGGACCAGAGTTTGCCTGTGACCCATTCACAGAGTGTATGTATGTACAGTACAGTATATCTTTATTTATATAGCACCCACAGTGCATGCAGTGCTTAACAAGAGAGACAATGTGACTATGTAACAATACAGTACAGGGAATTATAATACAATAAGTGCAACAAACAAGATCAGACAAAGGAAATCCCTGCCTCGGGGATTTTACAATCTAGGCGGTATGTTGAGAGACTTACAGAGACAGTAGGTGAGGCAATAAATGCATCTTTAAATGTTTTGGACATTACGGGGCCTAAGCACTAAGATTATATTTTACCTTTTATTGTGCATCAAAAGGTCAGTGCTAAAAAGTAATACAAACCTTCATAAAAAGATGTTGTTTAAAATTATTTTGGACGCATCGCATCATGTCACATGCCTGATTTGATACAATTGAAATGAAAACAACATTTTGTGTATTTTTATTTATAACCAATGTTAGTAAGTATACATTATAAGTGGGGTATTACACTACACTAAAAATAATACACTTTAATACCCTATAGAATGAAACATCCATGCTGCTTCACCCCAGGTTTGTTGCGCGAACTGGAGGGTGGGCCCCCACATTTTTTTGGGGGGTGCGGCGGTTACAGAGGCCCCGCGCTCTTCAGCACGAGGCCTCTGTAACTCATTTACCTGAATTGAGCTGACTTCGGGCCACGCATCACCATGGCAACGTGGCGTCAAATGGCAAATGACATAGCGGGTCATGTGATGTGATGTCACATGACCCCGCGGCGTTATTTGACAGTGCGTTAAAGGTAAGGGGGGGGGCGCGACACAGGGGGAGAGCAGGCAGGGGGCACAGTGCACAAAGTTTGCGCACCCCTGGCTTAGCGCACCCCTGGCTTAGCACACAGGGCCCCATGTGAGCTCAAACGTAAACTGAGTACAAATCCAAGTATGTTCAAAAAGAGCAGGAACACCTCGGGGAGGAGAAGAGCGCGATGCACTGCCGTGCAAACAGAGCGAAGGCTGGTCAGGTGATACAAAAAAACTTTATTGCTACAAGTGTAGACCTAGCAGATACTTTGACACGTTTCAGCCGGTTGGCCTATGTTCAAAAAGAGGAAGATATTCTAATTACAGTACTTAGGTGTACATGAACACAGCATCAAATGATTGATCCGTCAAGTAATGATTTCACTTCTTGTTCCGCAGAAAGGAATTTAAAATTGCAGTTAAGATACAGGAGAATTTCACAAGGAATTGTGTGATCAGGATAAAAAAAGCATGTGTGTGTTTATTTACGAATATCCTGTTGTTTTATGTGTGAGTATGCATTCTGTCACATGCGTTTGCATGTAATTGTTTTAAGACAGGGAGTAGACAGAGAGACAAGTGAGACCACCAGGAGATAAGCATGTGTGTAAGAATCCCTTCCCCCACTTTGTCTTCCATTCTTTTTACCTTACAGGCAAAATAGTTGACCAATCCGTACTTACCAGATATTCAGCGCACCATCTTTAAAACCACCACATTTATGGAAGGCTTAGCTGTAACAGGTTTCCTAGTAATATGTAATAGGCGATAATTTATTTAAAAGAAAACCACATTTGGGGGATTTTAACAAGCCTCTTTAAATATATAGTTAGATGGTAAGCTCTTTGAGGCAGAGACTCCTTTTTACTTTTATCTCTGTAGCGCTTATTCCCATTATGTCTCCTATTGCTGTGTCGTGTATTACGGCTGTAAAGCGCTATGAACATGGATGGCACTATACAAATAAAGATGTACATACATATGTAGCGCTGTTTCCCCCACCCTATGGGAGATCTGGCGGCTACTGAGTGTGTGTGATGCTTTACCTGCAGCTCATAGGAGGCCTGAACCTGAAGCTGGGAGCCTGGAGTGTACCTGGATCGTCTGGTGACAGCGCCTCCACCTGTGAGGGATCCTGACAGTGCCGGATAACCCCTTCACAGGACCCAATGCAATAAATACACACAGCGTATATAATAACAGGTTTACTGACATGCAATAGGTAACACTAGAACCCATAGAACTCGGGCCTCGCACTGCCTTATCCACACACCGTATCCCACTGTCCAAAAACTTGGTACGCACCCCACTGAGAGTGTCCCCAACATACTGAGGTGCCATGGGCACATACCCAACTTGGTGTCCACAGTAGCCAACCCACCCGGAAGTGTGTGACAGCGCTGCCAACAATAAGTGTTATAGTTGGTGCACATGTAGATGGTGTGATATCTGCCGGGTGCTCCAACACCCGGTACCACCAGCTGATGATAGAACCGTCTGATCCAGCGCAATTGCTTTCAGTGATGGCGTCAGCCTCCACGTGGATGGTCTCCAGCGGGAGGGTCCCACCGTGAAGATAGACTCTATATGCGGTGGTGGTCTAGTCCCAGACTACAGGCTGCAACTGCTGCGCGGCGTCCTGCTGTATCCCTGACACTAAGGATGCTAATTGGGCATTGTCCCTATCTAAGGGGCCTGTCCTTGCAGCAGCCACAATCTTAAAGGGGAGTCATTGCCTAGCTGAGGTCTATAAGGGGGGTCTCTGGCCTAGTGCAGGGGCCACAGACACCCTGCACACTCACCCTTCTGGGTCCCAGCTCCGACTGAAGCGCGAGGTCTGAGCACGCCAAATGTATCTAGTTGGTGGCAGGAGAATCCGTGCCCACTATTGGCTGCTGTGTGCCACCTGGTCCAGTAGCCCCAGTGGCTACTGGGGGTTGTAGTTCCCCATGCGGAGCCTATCTGTAATGGCCGCCAGTGTGAGCTTGCCTCTGCGCATGCGCCTGATCTCTAATGGCCACCGTGCTATGGGGAGACACTGCGCATGCGCGAAACATCACTGCGCATGCATGCACATATGCAAGATGGCGGCGCCTTGAGCACTCGCTCCCCGTGGAGCTCCGGCGAGGCACTCGCCACTCCGGCGGCACCCGGCATTTCCCTACAAACTGTGGTGGTTCCCCCGCTATAGCGGAGGTAAGCAACCAAGGGGGACCGAGGGGGAGCCTAAAGGGAGACCTGGCCTTACATATTTTACAGTTAGTCCTGACCTGTTTGTGACATTTGGTACCTTTAAACAAGCATTAAACATGTTACCCGAGAAACAACCAAAGTGACTCAGTACGTGGCATCTTTAATGGCCATTACTTTCGTTTTCGGCATGTAGCTGCATCAAATTGAACGTATTGTTTTTTTTGCATTTCTACATTTGACACTGATGGTTAAAATAAAATAAATAACTTTATTTCATATAGCGATTTTCTCCCAATTGGACTCAAAACGCTTCACAATTACTGTATAGTGTGCAGCACATAGGAATTGTTACAGACACAGTCCCTGCCCAGAGGAGCTTACAATCTATGTGTTTGGTGCCTGAGGCACAGGGAGATAAAGTGACTTGCCCAATGTCACAAGGAGCTGACACAAGGAATTGAACAAGGCACCCCTGCTTCAAACACAGTTTGTTAGGCAAAGACAGAGGCATACGCCCCTCTCACACCCGGTGTTTGTTTTGGGGGGCCAGGCATACCATATCTTATATCTTCCTTACCTCCTCTTATTTATCCTCCCAAATGTCTACATGGAAGACAAAGGAGACACAAGAGTCTGTATATACTGTACATCAGGCCTGCACAACTCGTTAAGTGAGAAGGGCCGAACTGCTCCAAGGAAAAAAAGTTGGGGCTGCACGGGTAAAATCATCATCATCATCATCATCATCATCATCATCATCATCATCATCATCATCATCATCATCATCATCATCATCATCATCATCATCATCTCTCCTCCAGCACCTCTCATCATCATCATCCTCTTATTTCTCCCCCAGGACCCCTCATCATCATCCTCATATCTCCCCCAGAACCCCTCACTATCAACCTTTGCGATACTCCCCATCTATCTCTCATACCCCCATCTCTCCCCCTCACCCACACACATAATACTCCCCCTCCACATCAAACACACAATACCCCCTGCGCACCACACACATCCCACCCCTGCACCTCACATTCTTCTCCCCTGTGCACCTCACATCATTCTCCCCCGCTGCACCTCACATCATTTTCCCCCCCTGCACCTCAAATCACCCCCCCTGCACCTCCAATCACCCCCGCACCTCCAATGACCCTCCCCTGCACCTCCAATGACCCTCCCCTGCACTTCCAATGACCCCCCTCTGCTCCTCCAATCACCCCCCCTGCACATCCAATCAACCCCTCTGCACCTCCAATCACCCCCTGCACTTCCAATCACCCCCCTGCACCTCACCCCCTGCACCTCACCCCCTGCACCTCACATCCCCCCTCCTGCACATCACCCACCCTTCACATCACCCCCCCCTGCACATCACCCCCCTGCACATCACCTCCCCTGCACCTCACATCACCAGCTCACATCACCCCTCCTGCACATCACCTCCCCTTCACATCACCCCCCCTGCACATCACCTCCCCTTCACATCACCCCCCCTTCACCTCACCCCCCCTTCACCTCACACGCCCCTTCACCTCACCCCCGCTTCACCTCACCCCTCCTTTCACCTCACCCCCTTCACATATCCCCCCCTTGCACATCACCCCCCCTCCCCTTGCACATCACCCCCCTCCCCTTGCACATCACCCCCCTCACCTTGCACATCACCCCCCTCCCCTTGCACATCACCCCCCCTCCCCTTGCACATCACCCCCCCTCCCTTGCACATCACCCCCCTCCCCTTGCACATCACCCCCCCTCCCTTGCACATCACCCTCCCCTCCCCTTGCACATCACCCCCTCTCCCCGTGCACATCACCCCCCCCTTTCACATTACCCCCCTCCCCTTGCACATCACCCCCCCTCCCCTTGCACATCACCCCCCCCTCCCCTTGCACATCACCCCCCCTCCCCTTGCACATCACCCCCCCCCTCCCCTTGCACTTCACCCCCCCTGCACATATCCCCCTGCACCTCACAACCCCTCCTCACCTCCGATCACGGCGAGACTGCGCACGCTCGCTCACAAGCAAGCAGCGGGCACCGGAAGTGCCGCACTTGAGAGCGGGCTCGGCTCCCCAAGGGAGGAAGGGGAGAGCGGGCTCGGCTCGCGGGAGGAAGGGGAGAGCGGGCTCGGCTCGCGGGAGGAAGGGGAGAGCGGGCTCGGCTCGCGGGAGGAAGGGGAGAGCGGGCTCGGCTCGCGGGAGGAAGGGGAGAGCGGGCTCGGCTCGCGGCAGGAAGGGGAGAGCGGGCTCGGCTCGCGGGGGAGAGAGAGCGGGCTCGGCTCGCGGGGGCAGGGAGAAGGGGCTCGGCTCGCGGGGGCAGGGAAAGGGGGCTTGGGAGGAGGAGGAGGAGGGGGGGAAAGCAGCTGCCGCCGCGGGCCACACAGTGAGTGCATGCGGCCCGCGGGCCGCGTGTTGTGCAGGCCTGCTGTACATGAATGTTAAGATACATGCAGCATGATGAAACTTATGATTCAATTAGTGTCCATTTAATCACAAACACACTTTAAAAAACAAAAAACTAATTGATATATAGCATATAGACTATATAGAGAGAGTTGTGACCTAGTATAGGCCTGTTGCATATATATTCAGGAATCATATAATATATATTTTAAAAAAAACATGAGGGGAGGGGGCATAGTCCAGTAGTTTCTGTCATTGTTATAAGTAAGAAAATGTCCTTTACAATATACAGTACTATACTGTACATCTTTTGACTACGTATGGCCGCCTTGATGAATGTGGTTTATGTCCGAGACTGTTTATATCCACTTGCTGTTTCCGTCTTTCAAAGAGCATGTGAAGGGATGTTTGCATTGCAATGGCTTTGGAAAGAAGCCATTTGAAAACAAATATCTAGGTGTCAGCACTGGAGATGGTGGGAAGAGAAATCCTAGGGGTAGATCCTCAGAGCTCGGGTTATTTTGACCTAATAACATTACGCTCCCGAAATACGAGATCCTCAAAGCTACAGTAATGAGATGCAAAAATAACGTCCGTTCTTCAAAGTAGTAGCGTATAAATTGTATAAAAGTGAATAGAGAAGAATATTCTCTGCCAGTGCTCCAAGTTAAATTATTTGCTTCTCCTTGGAAATTATTAGAAGCTATATAGCATAATCATCATTTCAAATGCACCTTTGTTGGAGGATCCAGGTAAATATGGTGAGTAAAAACTGTAATAAGGTCAATAGTGCTCATTGTTAGGGGTGTGGGTAAAACATAGAAAAGGGATGTCAAGGGAACCTAAGTGAACAAGGGACCCTGACCCCTATCTAAATAATAACTCCAACAACAACCCTTAGAGCTAAACCATAAAGATAAGAAACAGTGTCAAAGACGTATTACTCACGACCCTTATATGTGTGGTCCATCTGGTCCTAGCGTGCTCTCAGCCCGATGTTTATAACCTGGAGAAAATCATCCTATATAGGGGGAAAGATGGCGGTGCACAGCATGCCAGCAAGTGCCTCATGTGTTCCGGAAGCAGGAAGTAAAACGGAAGCTTGAGGAGCTTCTCAAGATGATTTTTTCTTTTTACTGATGTCTTTGCTGTTCATTAAATTTTTCTACTGAAATCGCCATCCAGCAAAGGAATTTACGAGCTTCTTTGGAGGCTCTCAGCGTGCAGCCGACCATGAGGTAGGAGATCGGGGAGCAGACAAAGCATGTGAGCAGGAAGATAAGGCTGGGGAGGGCGCTGAGTTCACAAGAGGGTTCATCAAGGAGCTTTTTAAAAAGATAACACAATCATTTCAATCAGAACTACGCTCGGCAGTAAAAGAATTTAAAGAAGAAATTGCAGTTTTGAGCCAGCGGACCACAGACCTAGAGTCCAAAATGGAGGACTCCTTCCAGCTGCACAAACAGAAGACTGAGTTCTGAAACTGAACTATGAAATCAAACTCCTCGAAGAAGCCCAAGAAGATCAAGAAAATAGGGAGAGGAGACAGAACGTCAGAATCCGGAATATCTCGTGAACTATTCCTACGGAGGACATATGACCCTATCTCAACCGATTATTTAAAAAAAGTTATCTATCGCTGGGAGAAAAAGAGATTGAGATGGACAGGGCCCACTGGGCCTTAGGCCCTAGATCAGAAGACCCCAAGAGACGCAGGGACGTGATCGTCAAGATGCACCACTACACCACAAAAGAAAGAATCATCAGATGCTGCTGGGAAAGAGGGGACATACACACAAGAACAACAACCTCCAAATATTAAACAATCTTGCTAAAGAAACAGTGACCAGACGGAGAGACCTAAAACCACTGACCTCCCTCCCGAGAGAGAGGGGAAGCAAATACAGATGGGGCTTTCCATTCAAACTAATGGCCATGAAAAACGGCAAACAATTTGTACTGAGATACCCAAAAGAAATTCCAAAATTCCTACATACCCTTGGGATTACGCCACTGCCATACAGCACAAGTCCAAGGCTCAAACAGCAGAAACCAGAGAAGTTAGACTAACAGAACCACCAAAGACCCACAAGCAAGGATTAGGAAAAAAGAATAAGAACAACAACCAGAACGAAATAAGATAGATCCAACAAAAAAAAGGGTCCAAATAGAAGCATAAAAACAAGATGCCTACCGCTCCACTCCGCCGAAGATCAACGCAGAACACACCTGACCCCACGAGCTGCGGGCCTAGCAGCAGAGCAACAAGGGAGTCCCGAGCAAATTGTAACACATGGGCTCTGGGGTGACATCTATGCACGACGTGCTTCTTCCCCGCGCCAAGACCTCCCCTCCATGCCCCAACTCCGGTGCCCCCTCTGTGCCCCGAATTCCCCCCCTCCATGCCCCATGCCCAGAGCTGCGGTAGGAGGCTGTGACATCCAAGAACTGGACTGGGGGCTGCGGGTGGACCGAAGGGCTGCGGGCAGGCCAGGAGGGGCTGCGGCCGGGGTGCAGGGCTTTGGAGAGAGAGGAGAGCCCTGCGTGTTGGGTCAGAGGAATGGCAGCGAGGGGGGGAGAGCGGCGTGTGAGCTGTGCTGAGGATTCGGACAAACCCTCTCCCCTCTATGTGGGCACCGGAGCCCTGTGGGAGACCCGGACACTCCCTCCCCCCTCAATGCAGGCGCCGGGGCATTGCTGGGGATTCCGGACGCCCCCACCCCCCCCACCTTGCGGGTGCCGGAGCTCGGGTGGGGACCCGGATGCTCCCTCCCCCCTCCATGTGGGTGCCGGAGCGCGGCCGGAGACCCTCCGGGTGCTCCCTCCCCCCTCCATACCGGAGATCTGAGTGCTGCTGGAGATCCGTATCTTCCCCCCCAACCCACGCCGATGCCGGTGCTCTGCCAGAGAGTCGGACACCTTCCCCCCACCCCCTCCCTCCATGTTGGCACCGGAGCTCGGAGATCTGCTGGAGAGCCGGTCGCTACCTCACCCTTCCCTTTCCTCCATGCCATTTCACCCCGACCCCCTCGCCCATGCCCAGATCTGCGGGTGCGGGTCGCGAACGTCCGAGGTCAAGGCCAGGGACCCGAGGAACAGGGTGAGAGACAGATGTCCGGTCCGAGGATAGCCAGGAGTGAAGACAGCATGGCACAGACGCCCAGCACAATCAACAACCCCAGCTACAACAATAAAAGTTAAAATAATGCTAAATGTAGGGTCAAATGTAAAGTGAAAAGCGATACAAAGAAATTGATGTTAATAAATGTATATGCACCAAACGAAGGTCAAGCAGAATTCCTAAAGAAGGTCTTAGAGCCTCATTCAGAAAGCCTCGATAAGGCCCTTATCGAGCACTTATCGACCAAAATTGCTACTCATATTCAGAAAGCCTCGATAAGTGCTCGATAACGGCCTGTATCGACACAAAATTTTATCACCAACAGAAATTCGCCAATTGAGCGTTGATCAGCCGCTTATCGACCATTTTCTGAAGGATCATAAACTCGCAAGATTCAGATAACCACGAGTCGGCTGTCGCGGCCTATCGCAGACCATCGCAGCCCTAAAAGGCGTTCTTCTCCCCAAATCCAATTCACCTCAAACTTTTGGAAAATTGGTGGGGAGATGGCCTCGATGAGCTGCGATGTGTCGGAACTTAGAAAAAATCAGGCCCTTTTCCTGCCTCGGATTGATGCCGGGGGGCTCCAGAGCTGATAGCCATTAATAGCAGCTCCGGACCCCCCCGGCATGCATTCTGTGCAGGAAAAATGCATGTACAGCAACTTCATTACCTTAGCGGCTAACCGCTAAGGCAATGAAGCGGTTAAACACCCGTGCCAGGCTTACAGTAAAGACATACAATACAATACAATACTGTGGCTAGCGAGGGTGGGTGAAGGGGGAATTTGGCCCTTAGTGGCTGTTTAGGCCTTGCGGAGGGGTTGCGGGGGGACTTAAGCCCTTCATTACCTTAGCGGTTAATACCGCTAAGGTAATAAAGGGGTTAACCCAACCGCTACCCCCCCGCAAGGTCTAAACACCTATCCTTAGGGCTAATACCCCTTTCACCCATCTGTGAGGCCTAAGCACCCACCCCGGACTGACTATACCCACCCTATACCCATTGAGTAGTATAGTGGTACATCATACCCATATAATAATAATATGGGCATGATAAGCCTCTATAGCACTCTATGGGCACCCTAATTACAATACATTAATACACAAGACACACAATAATAAAACATAAGTAAACTCCAAAAAACATACTTCACTAAATATAAACAGTAGCCAGCTAATCCAATCAATACTAGCAGTAACAACATCAACAATGAATTAATTGAACCATTATCCAATCAAACCAATTAATTCCTAAACCAACTCAAAATGAATAGTAACATTAACCAATCCAAACAATGAATTACTCCAACATTAATGAATGTAACCATTAAAAGACAAAGAAATAAATTAAAACAATCTCTGAAGTAACCATAAAACATGTTAGCTAACATAATATAACATTAAGTACAAGCGAACACCAATCGCAAACCTTTTATTACATTAAGCATGAACAAACAAACAATCACATCCACATAATAAACTGCAATGAAAAAAAGCAACAGCAATAACAAGCGAGAAATGCCCCCCAAATATTGTCATAATAATGTATTAATCTGTACCCTAAAGAGGTACAGATTAATATATTATCAGTCAATGTGCCTCCCCCAAAAAATCAAAACACACATCCAAAGATTAAACCTGTAAAAAGAGACATTTACAAACATTGAATATATTTCTTACCATTAGAAGCGGTGGCCCTCCGACTCCCGGGGTAACAGGAAGCTCACGTACCTTGAAGGCCTCCAACAGCATCCGATGCCATCCGCCATGAAGATCCGGATCAGGTACCCAATCTTCTTTTTTCTTTCTTTAATCCCCTTCTTCTATCTTCATCTGTCACCATTTCTTGTTCTTCTTTATCTTCTTTCTACATCTGTCAATCCAAAATACCCCATGTTAAATCCCAGCCGATGCTGTCTCGTCGGCTTCTTGGGCTCAAATGAGGCGTCACGGCCTTAAATAGGGCTTGTGACGTCACATTTAGCCTCAAAATGGTTAACAGCCACCTGATTGGCTGTTAAAACCATGTTCCGACGTAAAAAATTTTTTTTTGGACATGACATCACTTAAAGGGAATGATGCCAGCCAATCAGAATAAATGATGCTTATTAAAATATTTATTGATATACATTTCTTTAATAGTGTAGATGTGCAGGGGGTCTACGGAGCTGATCCACGTTGGTTTTATGTCCAAGGACCCCCTGCTTCCCGAGATACAGGCACCTTTATGGGGTGCCGGTATCCCTCTGCATTGAAATGTCCCGCGTCACGTGACCGGGACATTTCCTTGCAAAGGAGATACCGGCACCCCATAAAGGTGCCTGTATCTCGGGAAGCAGGGGGTCCTTGGACATAAAACCAATGCGGTTCAGCGCCAGAGACCCCCTGCACATCTACACTATTAAAGAAATGTATATTTAAATAAATAATTTTCGGGCGACATTTCAGCTGGGAGAGGCGACTCTCTCAGAGCCGCTCTCTCTGCAGCAGAAATGAATCGCCGGTTTAGGCCTTTTCAGAGGCTCGATGCTCTTGCTGGCAGCAACTCGCCCGTTTTGGGAATTTTGCCATCACTGGTAATCGAGCCTTTCTGAATACCGTGATAGCAACACCCAAAAAAATGGCATTTTAAATTCCCTGGCGATATTTTTTATCAACACTCTCTGAATGAGGCCCTTAGAGTTCATAGACCCTCATGTACTGTCCTCCCTGAACCTAGGTGGGGACATGAACATGGTCGCCGTAAATTTTTTTAGGGAACTTATAAGGGAATATGCTCTAACCGACGTATGGCGGACAAACGACCAAGGCCAAAGGGACTACACATTCTACTCAAACCCACACCAGACATACTCCAGATTGGACTACCTCGTAGTCACCAAAAATATTCTCAAAACAACCTCCCAGTCCAATATCGGACAAATCACATGGTCAGACCACGCCCCGGTGGAGATGACCCTATCACCCCTGTTTTCTAGAAGCAATCTATATCATTGGAGGTTAAACAAATCACTGTTGAACCACGCAGAAATAGTAAACAAAATTAAGTTATCATTGAACGACTATTTGAATTTAAACAAGGGTTCAGTAGAGTCACCCTCAATGCTGTGGGAAGCACACAAAGCCACGATCAGAGGGGTGTTCATCTTCGTAGCTTCCCACAAGAAAAAAGCCAAACAGAAACTCCACAAGGAAATGGCGGATACAATTACAAAATTAGAACATAAATCTAACCCATCTAAGACGGTATACAAATCTCTAATGGCGACCAGACTGGAGCTAAAAAAGATACAACTGGAGGAAGTAGAGAAAGCATTAAAATGGTCCAACCAACTATATTACGATAAAGGGATTAAAGCAGATAGGTTTCTGGCCAACAAGCTAGGAGGCATAAAAACCAAAACACAAATCCCTGCTATCAAAAGTAAAAATGGGTCAACCACATATGACGAACAAGAAATTGCCTGCGAATTCACTAGGTTCTACCCTGACCTATGTGACCTAAACTGGTCAGAAGGGCTCCCCCACCTCTCAAACTCTGAGACCATATCAAAATACCTAGACTCCTGTAATCTCCCGCAGATAACCGAAATGGAAAGAACAAACCTAAACAGCAAAAGAACACAACTTGAATTAGTAAAAGTGATAAAGGACCTTAAATCAGGCAAATAACCAGGACCAGACGACCTTTCAAACATATATTACAAAACAATTCTCCCGCACCTCACCCCATACCTACTTGAGATGTATAACTTATTTCTAGAAGGCAAACTGATCTCAGAGAACATGACTACATCTAATATAGCGATCATTCATAAACCAGGCCGAGACCCCGTCCTATATCTTTATTAAAACATTAAAATATATAGCACTATCCTAGCCAATAGGTTAAACACAATATTACCAAGGCTTATCAACATAGATCAGGTGGGCTTTGTATCAGGACGGCAGGCTTCAGACAATACAAGAAAAATAATCAATATCATAGAGCATGTCCACTCCACTAAAACAAAGGCAATCCTACTAGGCCTCGAATCAGAGATGGCGTTCGACAGAATACAGTGGACATTCCTGGACAAGACCATGCATCCCTTTGGTTTCTCAGGACAATTCCTAGAAGAAGTGAGAGCCCCCTATCACTCCCCTAGTGCCCTAGTTAAATTACCTAAGTACAGTAATAAACTAGAAACAATAAATATTAAGAATGGCACAAGGCAGGGATGCCACCTATCTCCTCTCCTATTTGCCCTATCAATTGAGCCTCTGGCCTCAAAGATCAGAACGCACCCAGATATTCAAGGAATAAACATAGGCAACAAGAATGACAAGATATCGCTGTTCGCAGATAATGTCATCCTAGCCTTAGCCAACCCACGGATCTCTCTGCCAAATCTGCTGAAGTCACCAGAGGAATTTGGTGGGCTATCAGGATACAAAATCAACAAGGACAAATCGGAAGCCTTGAACCTGTCCCTCCTGGATCCTGAAATCCAACCTCTACCAAAAAAAATCAAGTTTAAATGGCGACCAATTCATATTAAATATCTAGGGGTCAACATCACTAGAAACTACAAATCGCTCTACAAAAACAACTACCCCACATTATTTGACAACATTAAAAAGGACTATCAATGTGAAGCAAGCATCAGATATCATGGATAGGTAGGATAATCTCTATAAAAATTAATATCCACCCCAGACTGCTATATTACTTCCAGACCCTTCCAATTCATGTACCAAGAGAGGAACTAAGAACCCTACAGAACCAAATATTCCAATTCATCTGCAAGGGAAAAGACCAAGGGGGGCCAGGTCAGTGCTGATGGCCTCCAGATCGAGGGACGTCATGGGTTCCCGGATATACTTTGATACTTCCATGCAGCACAACTACGTCAAATAGTCATCTGGAAGCTGACCCAGCCCAGATCTGCTGGGTAGCAATTGAATCAAGCTACTCAGAGGACTGCCTGTTACCAATATCGCTCTGGAAAACAGGGAAAAAAGATCAGGGACATAAAAATCCAGAACTAGGACCTTTAAAATTCACAATGAACATCTGGGCTAAAACAAAAACAAAATTTAAACTCACGTCAAACACCTCCCAGATCACCAACCTCATTGATAACCCAAATTTCCCACCAGGGATAAGATCAAGCCATTTCGACCAGTTTAAGAATAAAAACATTAAAAGGATAGGAGACTTACTTCACAAGGGGAAACCCCTGAGTCTCCAAGAGCTTAGAACCAAATATAATGCCCCAGACCTACCTTTATTCCAATTTCTACAAATTAGGCATTTCCTCTTGTCCGTCTCTAGGACTTTAAAATTTCCAGAGCTGACCAACTTCAAGCAATTATGCAAAAAGGAAAAATACCAAAAAGGATGATGATTTATGCAGGGCTAGAATCGGCAGGGTCCACTACAGACCATAGTTAGATGACCAAATGGGCCAGAGACCTGGGGCTGGAAATCGACAGAGAAGACTGGGAAGATATCTGGGATAATGCGGCCAAAATCTCCATCTGTACGGCGGCAAAAGAAAAGATATATAAAATAATATACCAATGGAATCTCTCATCATAGAGGCTAAAACAGATCTTCCCAGAATCCTCTAACCAATGCTGGAGGGCATGTGACCAGGTAGGTGACATGGCCCACATATGGTGGTTCTGCCAGGCAATACAAAAATACTGGAAGATGACCCAGAAGATTATAAACGAGACCACAGACTTAGAAATCCCCCTGTGCCCCCTGGTATACCTGCTGGCCAAACCAGTAGAAATAATCCACCCTCTTAAGCGCCTGATATCGCATATCCTGACAGCAGCCAGATGTGCAATAGCAGCCGCTTGAAAAAACCCATTGCCCCCATCCAGGTCAATGGTAACAAATAGAATTAACGAAGTGATGTTGATGGAGAGGCTCACTGCCGTCCTTAAACACTCCACTGAAAAATTCCACAAAATATGGGACCCCTGGCTAGAAGCCTAATAAAAGACAACAGTAGGACTTCGAGTAGCTCGAGACCTGGGGTTGGGCCTTGGAGGAAGGGAGCAAGACGGCAGAAATGAGAGAGACACAGAGACTCGCTGCCCAGGGAGCCAAACCAAACAAGACAAGATAGTTGATACCCACCCCCCCCTCCACCCCTCACCCTCCTACCCTTACCCACCCTCAACTTTATTTTCTATTTTGCTGTTTCTTCTATCCTCTTCTCTTTTCCTTTTTATTTTTATATTAAAATCGGATGAATAAATCTAAAATCAGTTTGCGTTCCACGGATCCCAAATGTAACAACTATATGTATTTACAATTGTTTGAAAACACAATAAAAACGAAAAAAAAAAAAAAAGACAAAATACCTACTTTTGAAACACAGAGACTAGAAATTGTGAACAGATAAATATCACTTGGCCCCCCCCTAGTCTGCCCATTTTCCTGCCAGCAGTGAAACCTTAGACACCAGTTGATCCTATTTGATTGGAAGTTTTCATATTTAGTGTCTAGCCTAAGCAATATTGAAGCTTGAAACACTGTAGGCCCTTTAGCTTCTGGTCAGTAACCAGAATGGTGTATAAAATGTTCCTCCATGTACCTGCGGCCCATACTCAATGATTTAACAAAATCCTACAATGCAATACAGTCCTTGCAGAAAATGTGTCATCATCTGGATGAAGCATACAATATCGTTTTTTTTTTGTCTACTACTAACTGTTTTATTGGAGTTCGAAACACAATATAACTTGTTAATATGTTAATACTTTCGAGTCAAGTTGACCTAGGAAGTCTTGCCATGATAGAATGGAATATGGTTTGCATTGCAGCTAACCACACGGAAACAAGATTATCTAGGACGATATAAGAACTTTATAAGAATTTGTAAAATAAAGGAATGAAAAAACAACAGTGAAATAAATAAAATCTGAATCATTTTAGAGCAAAAAACATAACAATTTGTGTGTGTAATTACAAACATGAAAAAAACCCCGTGGAAAGATTTAATTGATGATGGTTAAAAGTTTGCCTATCTCTGGTGATGGAATAAGACCCAGGATTAATTGAGAGCCTAGCAGAGGTGCCGGAGAACGAGGAATATGGTTTTAACTGTTCTGAATTGGAAATGGAGACTTGACGGGAGAGGGTATTTGGATGCAGTAGTGGCAGTAGTTGTTTACATCGCTACAATCTCAGGCAGAATTTGCATGATGTGATTTGCTTCTGGCAGTAATGAGAAGCGTTAGGCTACGGCCCCAGTCCTCGCTGCTGCACGCGTGGCTGGCGGCGTGTGCACAGTTTAAAGCTGCGATCGGTGGTCTGTAGGAGAGCTCTAGGGGAGCGCTGAGGGCGGGGCCATGATGGGGGGCAGGGCCATGATTGGGGGCGTGGCCATGATGGGGCATATCTGCCCTTCCATTGGTGCGCCGACCACATAATCGTGTCGCGGCACGGGAACACAAAATTCTTGTCTTCCCTTCCAGCGTACGCGTCACAGCGCTTTGCGCGCCCACACGCACACAGCTACTAGGGCCTGCCGCATAGAGGGCTGTGCTGTGGAGTGTGGCGCGCACGCCAAAGCGCGCGCCACAGCGGTCACTGGGAACCTGGCCTTAGAGTTAGGAAGGAGGGGAAGAACTGAATAAAAGTGAGGTTTGTTGGACATAGTCGAGTACTGCATAAATGTTCTGTATTGCAATCAAAGTTTATTATAAAATTATATTTAAAAAAAAGTTTATGTGTACCAATTATTTCAATGGCTCTTAGTAATCTTAGGGTAAAATAATTTGTGGAATAGAATAAGTAAAAGTCAACTTGAATTTTCCTTGTAGAAGTGCCGGTGTGTGGGACAGCTGTATGTTTCATTGTGCTAGAAAGTAGCTTATTGTATACTCATAGCTTATTACATGTTCACAAAACTGTAAATAGAAAAAGACCACATTAGTCCTTACGATACAAAACAGTTTGCCATGTGTAAAATACCATAAAGTCACTTTGCATTGAAGTCTATTAAACTAAATATCTATTTTCAGTAGCATATCCATAAATTATCTTAAAACCAGGTCCTGCTCTATATACACATTGAAAGCAAACATAAATGGCTAGGTCATGGCAGTACATAATGGTTTTTAAGCCATTGTTCACAGAACACTAAATCAAACTGTACTGTCAAATAACCTTATTTTTATAGCACCTATGCAAACTTCATGGCAAAATGAAATAATTGTTCACAGCATATTCTGCTCTATAAAACTAGGAAATTTACCAATGTGTCCCCTCAAGATAAAATCTGGTTACCGTTTCAGTAGGATCATTGAAAAGTTAATGAGACAGTAAAATAGTAATATGGAGCTCCCAAGTGTACCGCTTCAGTAGGTAAAAGCCATGCACAGTCAAATGTTAAATATATTTTCTTGCCCAATATACTGTTACAAACAGTTGATGCTCTTGTGTCTGTGCTTACATAAAGCTCTCTACGTCAACTGCTGATTTAGGAGAGTAGGTAACATAGCGGGCTATGCACTAAGCAGTGATAAGTCGTTTTAAGAGCACAAAGTGCTTTAAGAACGTGAAGTTCCGCCGAGCGCTATGCACTAAGCCGCGCAAACAGGCACTTTGCGCTCTAAAACTGACTTTTTCTTGAAATTTTTTCAAAGTCCAACTTTGCTCGTACGATCAGCTGTTTGCGCTGAGTCCTGCCCTTCTGCGAGATTCACTAAGCAACGCAAACTGATCGTACGTGACAGTTACGCTGAATAAAGCTCACCAGCTAAAGGCAGGTGATAAAAAAAGCTGGACTTAGAAAAAATTCTTTGTTTACCTTTTTGCAGGCGCAAAACCAATACAACAGGCCGGCGGGTGTCCCCTGCTGACCCCGCAGGGGTCCCCGAGGGAGGCCGGGGGTCGCGCGGGTGTCCCCGGCTGACCCCGCGGCCGTCAGGGGACCCCCCGGGAGTCCCGGGGTACCCGCGGGCCTGCAGTACCAATGTTGTGCCAACAAAAATACTAAACAATATTTCTAACTAAATACACCCCCCTAACACATACAGTACAATAATGTGCAAAATAACTATTATCCAGATATGGATAATAGATTATTTGCCCATTATTAAACACTGCATTAGCATACCTAAATAAAGTCAATAAAAACAGTAGCCAGCTAATCCAATCAATACAAGCAGTAACAACATCAACAATTATTTAATTAAACCATTAACCAATGAAACCAATTAACTCCTAAACCAACTCAAAATGAATAGTAACACTAACCAATCAAACCAATTAATTACAACAACATTAATGAATCTAAACTTTAAAATACAAATAAATACATTCAAACAATCTCTGAAAGAACCATAAAACGCATTAGCTAACATAATACAACATTAACTACAAACGAACACCAATCGCAAACATTTTATTACATTAAGCATGAAAAAAACAAACAATGACATCCACATAAGAAACTGACATTAAAAAAACCAACAGCAATACCAAGCCAGAAATGCCCCCCAAATATTGTCATAATAATGTATTAATCTGTACCCTAAAGTGGTACAGATTAATATATTATCAGTCAATGTGCCTCCCCAAAAAATCAAAAATCACATCCAATGAAAAAAACTGTAAAAAAAAGACATTTACAAACATTCAATATATTACTTACCATTAGAAGTGGTGGCCCTCCGACTCCCAGGGTAACAGGAAGCTCACGTACCTTGAAGGCCTCCAACAGCATCCGATGCCATCCGCCATGAAGATCCGGATCAGGTACCCAATCTTCTTTTTTCTTTATTTAATCACCTTCTTCTATCTTCATCTGTCACCATTTCTTGTTCTTCTTTATTTTCTTTCTTCATCTGTCAATCCAAAATACCCCATGTTAAATCCCAGCCGATGCTGTCTCGTTGGCTTCTTGGGCTCAAATGAGGCGTCACGGCCTTAAATAGGGCTTGTGTCGTCACATTTAGCCTCAAAATGGTTAACAGCCACCTGATTGGCTGTTCAAACCATGTTCCGAATTTAATTATTTTTTTTGACATGACGTCACTTAAAGGGAATGATGCCAGCCAATCAGAATGGCTGTGCTTCATTTGCCTTTAAGATGACGTCACTAAATCCAAGATGGCCGGCATCACATGGTATTTCAGCCAATCAGAGTGTGGAATTGATTCCCACGATCTGATTGGCTGAAATACCATGTGACGCCGGCTTCGTGACGTCATCTTAAAGGCAAATGAAGCACAGCCATTCTGATTGTCTGGCATCATTCCCTTTAAGTGACGTCATGTCAAAAAAGTTTCTTATGTGGATGTCATTGTTTGTTTTTTTCATGCTTAATGTAATAAAATGTTTGCGATTGGTGTTCGTTTGTAGTTAATGTTGTATTATGTTAGCTAATGCGTTTTATGGTTCTTTCAGAGATTGTTTGAATGTATTTCTTTGTCTTTTAATGTTTACATTTATTAATGTTGTTGTAATTAATTGGTTTGATTGGTTAGTGTTACTATTCATTTTGAGTTGGTTTAGGAATTAATTGGTTTCATTGGTTAATGGTTTAATTAATTCATTGTTGATGTTGTTACTGCTTGTATTCATTGGATTAGCTGGCTGCTGTTTTTATTGACTTTATTTAGGTATGCTAATGCAGTGTTTAATAATGGGCAAATAATCTATTATCCATATCTGGATAATAGTTATTTTGCACATTATTGTACTATATGTGTTAGGGCGGAGGGAGGGAGGGGGGTCGTGTATTGATGTTTGTTAATTCTTTTTTTAATATACATTTTAATTATAGTGTATATGTGCAGGGGGTCTCCGGAGCTGACCCGCATTGGTTTCAGGTCCGAGGACCACCTACTTCAGGAGATACAGGCCCCATTATGGGGTGCCGGTATCCCCTGCACTTTCAAGCGTCCACGTCACGTGACCGGGACATTGAAATTCTGCAGGGGATACCGGCACCCCATAACGGGGCCAGTATCTCCTGAAGTAGGGGGTCCTCGGACCTGAAACTAACGCTGTTCAGCTCCGGAGACCCCCTGCTCATGTACACTATAATTAAAATGTATTTATTTAGTGTACGATCGCCTGTAACAGCCTTGCATGGAGATGGCAAATCTCCATGCAAATGTTACAAACGGCTTTTTTTTCTATCAGCTAGCGTACGTAAAGGTTAAGAACGCTAGCAGGGGGAAAATACATTGCACGCACGATAAGCCAGTTTTGGCCACGTCCGATAAAAAATGGGCTGAGGAAACTTAGTGAATCGCGCCGCCGGCTTCATTTTTTTATCGGACGTGCTAATTTTTTTCAGGCCGGCACGAAAGCTCGGAGCTTAGTGCATAGCCCCCCATAGTTACATAGTAGATGAGGTTGAAAAAAGACATGTCCTTCGAGTTTAACCTATGTTAAATTTTGACAACAGATACTTATCCTATATTTGTATTTACAGTATATTGATCCATAGGAAGGCAAACAAAAAAACCCCAGTGAAATATCATCCAATGATATCTCATAAGGGGAAAAATAAATTCCATCATGACTCTAGTAATGGCAATCCGTTACTCCCTAGATTAACATCCTTCCCATGTTTACTTATTGGTATATCCCTGTATACCATTGCTTTGTAAAAACATGATCAACCTTATTTTGAAGGTATCTATTGTATCTCCAATCACAGTCTCTATGGGTAATGGATTCCATATTGTATCTGCCCTTACTGTAAAGAACCCTTTCATGTGTTGCTGGTGAAATTGATTTTTCTTCCAACCTTAAGGAATGACCCTGTTTGTATTGCCTTAGGCTGAGGCTACGCTGCTGCTGAGCTCGCTCATGCTTGAGAGCGGTGACGTCACCAGCTCTCCAAGCATGAGCGATCGGGTGTCCTGCACATTTTTTAGAGCAGGAGCGGGAGGCGTGGCTATAACGGGAAGGGCGTGACTATTACTGGAGGGGCGTGTCATTGGCTGTAAAGGGGCTGTCTCTGTATCTGTATGTGTGTGTGTCTCTGTGTGTCTCTCTCTGTGTGTGTGTGTATGTGTCTCTCTCTCTGTGTGTCTCTTTGTGTGTGTGTCTCTCTGTGTGTGTCTCTGTT